>NC_090400.1:60730685-60852468 GCF_036365525.1 Heterodontus francisci
TATATTAAAAATGTCAAAGGTTATAAGCAAGTGAGGTGGGGGTGGGGCAAGAGATAACAAAGGAGAAGGTGCAGACTGGACAAGGCCACATAGCTGACCAAAAGGTCATGAAGCAAAGGCAAACAATATGTTAATGGTGTGTTGAAAGACAAAGCATTAGTACAGAAAAGGTGTTAACGGACTGAATATTGAACAGCAGCAAGTGCAAACATGAAAAAAAAACAGTGGGTAAGCAAACTGAACAAACTAAGATGAAATGAAATAAATGCAAAAAAGGTTGTAAAAAATGTAAAAAAGAAAAAACAACTAAAAATGAAAGTAAAATGGGGGGCCCGTCATGCTCTGAAAAGACTGAACTCAAATGTTCAGTCCGGCAGGCTGTAGTGTACCTAATCGGTAAATGAGCTGCTGTTCCTCGAGCTTGCGTTGATGTTCACTGGAACACTGCAGCAATCCCAGGACAGAGATGTGAGCATGAGAGCAGGGGGGAGTGTTGAAATGGCAAGCAACCGGAAGCTCAGGGTCCTGCTTGCGGACTGAGCGGAGGTGTCCCGCAAAGCGGTCACCCAGTCTGCACTTAGTCTCCCCAATGTAGAGGAGACCACAGTATACTACATTGAAAGAAGTACAAGTAAATTGCAGCTTCACCTGAAAGGAGTGTTTGGGGCCTGGATAGTGAGGAGAGAGGAGGTAAATGGGCAGGTATTACACCTCCTGCGATTGCAGGGGAAGGTGCCATGGGACGGGGACGAGGTGGTGGGGGTAATGGAGGAGTGGACCAGGGTGTCGCGGAGGGAACGATCCCTTCGGAATGCTGACATTCCGGAATGCTGACAATGTAAACCACAAGATCCAGCAGTGGATGCAATTTGTTGGCGACAGAGCTGGTGCCCCAGTGACAATCTGGAACTCACTTTTCTGAATCATTTCATACTTTGTTTTAATTCGGTACGTGGACCAGTGACATTTCTTATCAAGTGAAAAAATAGCACCAGCAGCTTATTAACGATAAATAGTAAGAATGCAGAACTCACTACCACCGGTTGAGGAGAATAGCTTTTATACATTTAAGGGGAAGTTAGATAAGCACATGAGCAAGAAAGGAACAGACAGTTATACTGGTGGGTGAGATGAAGTAGGGTGGGAGGAAGCTGACTGCTTGTGGGACCTTACTGTGAACAAATTGACTTACCATTCCTACATTGAAGCAGCAACAATTGGCTATAAAGAGCTTTGGGACGCCCTGAGGTTGTGAAAGGTAGAATGGAAATGCAAGTGTTTCTTTCTGCTGGCATGACTGAGATCAGACAACTCTGCACCAACCAAACATTGAGTATTCTGGTCTGGATAACCCAGTACCGCACCACACAGTGTATTTACCCACTGAGCCACTGGGAAAACATAAGATTTGTTATCCTTTATATATGTAGGAATTCTTAACAGGAGGATCGCACATATTTAACAGACTATCTGTGTAATTAACTATAACTAGGCATGACAATGTGTTTCTTAAGTTAACTTTCAATTCAAGAATTTTTAAATCAACAAATAAATATAAAATGCATGACATCAACTTACATTTACAAAGCGTGGTTAACATAGTGAAATATCCCAGGGCGCTTCACAGAATCAAACAAAACTTGACACCGAGCCACTTAAGGACGGCAAAGAAGTAGGACAATTGGCCCATCGAGTCCATGCAGGCTCTCTGTAGAGCAGTCCAGTCAGTCCCATTCCCCCGCTCTATCCCCGTATCCCTGCAAGTTTATTTCCCTCAAGTGCCCACCCAATTTCCTTTTGAAATCATTCATCATCTCCACTTCCACCAACCTTGCAGGCAGCGACTTCCAGGTCATTACCACTCGCTGCATAAAAAACTTCTTCCTCACATTCCCCCTGCATCTCTTGCCCAAAACCTTAAATGTGTGTCCCCTAATCCTTGTACCATTAGCTAATGGGAACAGTTTTTCTTTGTCTACCTTATCTAAACCTGTCATAATCTTCTATACCTTTATTAAATCTCCCCTCAATCTCCTTTGCTGCAAGGAGAACAATTCCAGCTTCTCCAACCTAACCTTGTAACTAAAGTCCCCCATCCCTGGAACCATTCTGCTAAACCTCCTCTGCACCTTCTCAAGGACGCTCACATCCTTCCTAAAGTGGGGTGTGCAGAACTGGACGCAATGCTCCAGTTGGGGCCGAACCAGAGCTTTATAAAGGTTCAGCGTAACATCCCTGCTTTTGCACACAATACCTCCATTAATGAAGCCCAATTTTCCACATGCTTTACTAACCACTCTCTCACTATGTACTGCCACCTTCAAGGATTGATGCACGTGAACCCCCAGGTCCCTCTGTTCCTGCACACTCTTTAGAACTGTGCCATTAAGTATATATTGCCTCTCCCTATTCTTCTTGCCAAAATGCATCACCCGACACTTGTCAGTATTAAATTCTATCTGCCACTTGTCTGCTCATTCTACGAGCCTAGCTATGTCCTGTTGATTGGTATCATCCTCATGATCTGCCACACCTCCAAGTTTGGCGTCATCGGCATATTTTGAAATTTTATTCCCTATTCCAGTATCCAAGTATTTTATAAATATCAAAAAAGCAATGGTCTGAGCACTGACCCTTGGGGAACACCACTGTCTACCATCCTCCAGTCTGAAAAGCAACCATTTACTATGACTTGTTGTTTTCTGTCTTTAAGCCAATTTTTTTATCCAATTGGACATTGACCCTCCGATTCCATGAACCTCAATTTTGTTAACCAGCATTTTATGTCATACCTTATCAAATGCTTTCTTAAAATCCATATAAACAAAATTCAGCACAGTCGCCTTCTTGAACCGCTGCAGTCCATGTGGGGTAGGTACATCCACTGTGCTGTTAGGAAGGGAGTTCCAAGTTTTTGACCCAGTGAGTGAAGGAACGACGATATAGTTCCGAGTCAGGATGGTGTGTGACTTGGAGGAGAACTTGCAGTTGGTGGTATTCCCATGCATCTGCTGCCCTTGTTCTTCTAGGTGGTAGAAGGAGCTGTCGAAGGAGGGTTGGCGAGTTGTTGCAGTGCATCCTGTATATGGTACACACTGCTGCCACTGTGCGCTGGTGGTGGAGGGAGTGAATGATTAATGTGAATGATTAATGTGATGGATGTGGTACCAATCAAGCGGGCTGCTTTGTCCTGGATGCTGTTGAGATTCTTGAGTGTTGTTGGAGCTGCACCCATCCAGGCAAGTGGAGAGTATTTCTTCACATGCCTGACTTGTGCTTTGTAGATGGTGGACAGGCTTCAGGGAGCCAGGAGGTGAGTTACTCGCTGCAGAATTCCCAGCCTTTGACCTGCTTTTGTAGCTGCAGTATTTATGTGGCTGGTCCAGTTAAGTTTCTGGTCAATTGTGACTCCCAGAATGTTGATGGTGGGGGATTCAGTGATGGTAATGCCATTGACTGTCAAGGGGATATGGTTAGATTCTCTCTTAGAACGAAAGAAAAGTTATAGCACAGAATGAGGCCATTCAACCCATCGTGTCTGCGCGGGCTGAAAAAAGTAGCCGCCCACTCTAATCCCACTTTCTAGCACCTGGCCCGTAGCCTTGCAGGTTACAGCACTTCAGATGCAGGTCCAAGTACCTTTGTTGAGTTGAGAGTTTCTGTCTCCACCACTGATTTGGGCAGTGAATTCCAATCCAGACACGTACCATCCTCTGAGTGAAAAAGATTTTCCTCATGGCCCCCTCTAACCCTTCTACCAATCACCTTAAATCTGTGCCCCCTGGTAATTGACCTCTCTGCTTGGGGAAACAGGTCCTTCCTGTCTACTCTATCTAGGCCCTTCATAATTTTGTACCCCTCTATTAAGTCACCCCTCAACCTCCTCTGTTCTAAGGAAAACAACCTTAGCCAATCCAATCTTTCCTCATAGCTGCAACTTTTAAGCCCTAGCAACATTCTTGTAAATCTCCTCTGTACTCTCTCCAGAGCAATTATGTGGTGACCAGAACTGTACGCAATACTCCAGCTGTGGCCGAACCAGCGTTTTATACAGTTCCAGCATTACATCCCTGCTTTTGAATTCTATACCTCAGCCAATAAAGGAAAGCTTTCCATATGCCTTCTTCACCACTTTATCTACCTGTCCTGCCACCTTCAGGGGCCTGTGCACATGTACTCCAAGGTTTTAGATTTAGAGATACAGCACTGAAACAGGCCCTTCGGCCCACCGAGTCTGTGCCGACCATCAACCACCCATTTATACTAATCCTACACTAATCCCCTCTCACTTCCTCTACCCATCTCAATATCCTCTCGTTTATTGTGTATTCCCTTGCTTTGTTTGTCCTCCCCAAATGCATTACCTCTCACTTCTCTGGATTGAATTCCATTTGCCACATTTCCGCCCACTCATCCAAACCATTGATATAATTATGGAGTCTACGGCTGTCCTCTTCACTATCAATATGGCCAAATTTTTTGTGTCATCTGCAAATTTCTCAATCATGCCTCCTACATTTAAGTCCAAGTCATTAATATATACCACAAACAGCAAGGGACCCAGCACTGAGCCCTGTGGAACGGGACTGAAAACCGCCTTCCATTTGCAAAAACATCCATCGACCATTACCTTTCGTTTCCTGTCAGTGAGCCAATTTTGGATTCAACTCGTCAAAAGAACACAAGAAATCGGAGTAGGAGTAGACCATATGGCCCATCGAGCCTGCTCTGCCATTCTTCACAATCATGGCTGATCTTGGGCTTCAATTCCACTTTCCTGCCCGCTCCCCATATCCCTTGATTCCCTGTGAAACCAAAAATCTATCTATCCCAGCCTTAAATGTATTAAATGATGGAGCATCCACAACCCTCTGGGGTAAAGAATTCCTAAGATTCACAACCCTTTGACTGAAGTAATTTCTCCTCATCTCAGTCCTGAATGATTGGCCCCTTATCCTGAGACTGTGTCCCCGTGTTCTAGATTCCCTGACCAGTGGGAACAATCTCTCAGCTTCTACCTGATCAAGCCCTTTCAGAATCTTGCATGTCTCAATTAGATCACCTCTCATTCTTCTAAACCTGTTAAGGCACAAGTGAATAATGTAAGGCTGGATTGCATCTATTTTAACGCAAGGAGTCTTATTATTAAGGCAGATGAATTGAGGGTGTTGATCAACACGTGGGAATATGATATCATTGCTATCACAGAGACATGATCGAGGGAAGGGCAGGACTGGCAGCTCAATATTCCAGGGTATAAAATCTTCAGGCGTGACAGGGGAGGGGGTAAAAGAGGAGGTGACATTACACTGTTGATCAAGGAGTCAATTACTGCAGTAAGGAGGGATGATATCTTAGAAGGTTCCTCAAATGAGCCATATGGGCAGAACTTAAAAACAAATAGGGGGCAATCACTTGGCTGTGAGTGTTCTACAGGCCTCCAAACAGTCAGGGAGAGATAGAGGAGCAGATATGTAGGCAAATCTCAGAGAGGTATAAAAATAATGGGGTAATAATAGTAGGGGATTTCAACTTCCCCAATATCAACTGGGATAGTCTTAGTGCAAAAGGCTTGTAGCCAGCATGTAGAAAGTTCTACAAGAGAAGGGGCAGTACTGGACCGAATCCTAGGGAATGAAGCCGGATAAGAGGTAGAACTGTCTGTGGGGGAGCATTTCGGGGATAGTGACCATAACTCTGTAAGATTTAAGGTTGTTATGGAAAAGGACAAAGATGGACCGGAAATAAAGGTACTGAATTGGGGGAAGGTCGATTTCAATATGATAAAACAGGATCTAGCCAAAGTGGACTGGGAGCAGCTACTTGCAGGAAGGTCTACATCAGACCAGTGGGATCCAAAATTGGCTTAGTGGCAGGAGGTTTAAGAAGGGTAGCAAGGATAATCCAGGAAATTATAGGCCGGTGAGCCTTACGTCAGTGGTAGGGAAATTATTGGAGAGGATTTGTCGGGACAGGATTTACTCCCATTTGGAAACAAATGAACTTATTAGCGACAGGCAAACATGGTTTTGTGAAGGGGAGGTCGTGTCTCACTAATGCTTTGCACCTAATCTGTACTAATGCTTTGTCTTTCAACACACCATTAACATATTGTTTGCCTTTGCTCCGTGACCTTTTGGTCAGCTATGTGGCCTGGTCCAATCTGCACCTTCTCCTTTGTTATCTCTTGCCCAACCCCCACCTCACTTGTTTATAATCTGTGACTTTTCTAATATTTGTCAGTTCCGAAGAAGGGTCACTGACCCGAAACGTTAACTCTGCTTCTCTTTCCACAGATGCTGCCAGACCTGCTGAGTGAATCCGGCATTTCTTGTTTTTGTTTCGTGTCTCACTAACTTGATTGAGTTTTTTGAGGAAGTGACAAAGATGATTGATGAAGGAAGGGCAGTGAATGTTGTCCACATGGACTTCAGTAAAGCTTTTGACAAGGTCCTTTATGGCAGACTGGTACAAAAGGTGAAGTCACACAGGATCAGAGGTGAGCTGGCAAGATGGATACGGAACTGGCTCGGTCATCGAAGACAGAGGGTAGCAGTGGAAGGGTGCTTTTCTGAATGGAGGGCTGTGACTAGTGGTGTTCCACAGGGATCAGTGCTGGGACCTTTGCTGTTTGTAGTATATATAAATGATTTGGAGGAAAATGTAGCTGGTCTGATTAGTAAGTTTGCGGACGACAAAAAGGTTGGTGGAGTTGCGGATAGTGATAAGGATTGTCAGAGGATACAGCAGAATATAGATCGGTTGGAGACTTGGGCGGAGAAATGGCAGATGGAGTTTAATCCGGACAAATGTGAGGTAATGTATTTTGGAAGGTCGAATACAGGTGGGAAGTATACAGTAAATGGCAGAACCCTTAGGAGTACTGACAGGCAGAGAGATCAAGGCGTACAGGTCCACAGATCACTGAAAGTGGCAACGCAGGTGGATAAGGTAGTCAAGAAGGCATATGGCATGCTTGCCTTCATCGGTCAGGGCATAGAGTATAAAAATTGGCAAGTCATGCTGCAGCTGTACAGAACCTTAGGCCACACTTGGAATATTGCGTGCAATTCTGGTCGTCACACTATCAGAAGGATGTGGAGGCTTTGGAGAGGGTACAGAAGAGGTTTACCAGGATGTTGCCTGGTCTGGAGGACATTAGCTATGAGGAGGGGTTGGATAAACTCGGATTGTTTTCACTGGAACGACGGAGGTGGAGGGGCGACATGATAGAGATTTACAAAGTTATGAGTGGCATGGACAGAGTGGATAGTCAGAAGCTTTTTCCCAGGGTGGAAGAGTCAGTTACTAGGGAACATAGGTTTACGTCGTGAGGGGCAAAGTTTAGAGGGGATGTGCGAGGCAAGTTTTTTTTACACAGAGGGTGGTGAGTGCCTGGAACCTGCTGCCAGGGGAGGTGGTGGAAGCAGGTACGATAGCGACGTTTAAGAGGCATCTTGACAAATACATGAATGGGATGGGAATAGAGGGATACGGACCCCGGAAGTGCAGAAGGTTTTAGTTTAGACAGGCATCAAGATTGGTGCTGGCTTGGAGGGCCGAATGGCCTGTTCCTGTGCTGCACTGTTCTTTGAGGTAGAGCGTGATGGTTGAGGGTTGTTTTTGTGAGTGGAAGTCTGTGACTAGTGGTGTACCGCAGGATTGGTGCTGGGACCCTTGCTGTTTGTCGTGTACATTAATGATTTAGACCTGAATATAGGAGGTATGATCAGTAAGTTCGCAGATGACATGAAAATTGGTGGTGTCGTAAATAGTGAGGAGGAAAGCCTTAGATTACAGGACGATATAGATGGGCTGGTAAGATGGGCGGAGCAGTGGCAAATGGAATTTAATCCTGAGAAGTGTGAGGTGATGCATTTTGGGAGGACTAACAAGGCAAGGGAATATACAATGGATGGTAGGACCCTAGGAAGTACAGAGGGTCAGAGGGACCTTGGTGTAATTGTCCATAGATCACTGAAGGCAACAGCACAGGTAGATAAAAGCAAAATACTGCGGATGCTGGAAATCTGAAATAAAAACAAGAAATGCTGGAACCACTCAGCAGGTCTGGCAGCATCTGTGGAAAGAGAAGCAGAGTTAACGTTTCGGGTCACTGACCCGAAACGTTAACTCTGCTTCTCTTTCCACAGATGCTGCCAGACCTGCTGAGTGGTTCCAGCATTTCTTGTTTTTAGCACAGGTAGATAAGGTGGTTAGGAAGGCATATGGGATACTTGCCTTTATTAGTCGAGGCACAGAATATAAGAGCAGGGAGGTTATGATGGAGCTGCATAAAACGCTAGTTAGGCCACAGCTGGAGTACTGTATACAGTTCTGGGCACCGCACTATAGGATGGATGTGATTGCACTGGAGAGGGTGCAGAGGAGATACACCGGGATGTTGCCTGGGCTGGAGCATTTCAGCTATGAAGAGAGACTGGGTAGGCGAGGGGTGTTTTCCTTAGAGCAGAGAAGGCTGAGGTGGGACCTGATTGAGGTATACAAAATTAGGAGGGGCATTGATAGGTTAGATAGGAAGAAACTTTTTCCCTTAGTGGAGGGGTCAATAACCAGGGGGCATAGATTTAAGGAAAGGGGCAGGAGGTTTAGAGGGGATTTGAGGAAAAAAACTTTCACCCAAAGGGTGGTTGGAATCTGGAACGCACTGCCTGAAGGGGTGGTAGAGGCAGGAACCCTCACAACATTTAAGAAGTATTTAGATGAGCACGTGAAATGCCATAGCATACAAGGCTACGGGCCAAGTGCTAGAAAATGGGATTAGAATAGATAGGTGCTTGATGGCCGGCACAGTTACGTTGGGTCAAAGGGCCTGTTTCCATGTTGTGTCATTCTATGATTCTAAACTCCAGAGAATATAGGCCCAATTTACTCAGCCTCTGATCATAGGATAACCCCCTCATCCCAAGGACTAATTTAGTAAATCTACATTGCACTGCATCCAGTGCAAGTATATCCTTTCTTCAATGTGAAAACCAAAACTGCACACGGTATTCCAGGTGCGGTCTCAACAAAGGCCTGCACAATTTTAGTAAGACATCTTTATTCCTGTACTCCAATGTCCTTGCAGTAAAGGCTAACATGCCATTTGCCTTCCTAATAGCCTGTATGTTAACTTCGTGCGTTCCTTGTACGAGTACCCCCAAGATTCTCTGAATATCAACACTTATCAGTTTCACATCTTTTAAAAAATATTCTGCTTTTCTATTTTTACAACCAAAGTGAGCAACTTCACACTTCCCTACATTATACGCATTTTGCCACCTTGTTGCCCACTCACTTAACCTGTCTATATCTCTTTGCAGCCTCTCTACATCCTCCACGCAGCTTACCTTTCCACCGAGCTTTGTATCATCAGCAAACTTTATTACATTGCTCTCTGTCTCTTCATCCAAGTCATTAATATAGAGTGTAAATACCTGAGGCCCCAGCACTGATCCTTGTGGCACCCCACTATTCACTGCCTGCCAACTTGAATATGCCCCATTTATGCTCACTCTCTGCTTCCTGTCTGCTAACCAATCCTCTATCTACGCTAATATATTACCCCCAACACCATGAGCCCTTATCTTGCCTATTAATCTTTTATGTGGCACCTTATCGAATGAGTTTTGAAAATCCAGGTATACTACATCTACTGGTTCCCCTTTATCTACCCTACTAGTAACATTCAAAAAACTCTAATAAATTTGTCAAACAGGATCTCCCTTTATTAAAACCATGTTGACTTGTTCTAACCATACTTTGCTTTTCCAAGTGCAATGTTAAGACTTCTTTAATAATAGTTTCCAGCATCTTCCCAACAACTGATGTTAGGCTAACTGGCCTGTAGTTCCCTGTTTTCTCTCTACCTTGAAAAGCGGTGTAACATTTTCCAACTTCCAATCTGATGGGACCATTCCTGAATCTAAGGAATTCTGGAAAACCATAGCCAGCGCATCCACTATCTCTGCAGCTATCTCTTTTAGCCCTTAGGTTACTGCCTATTTCTGGTATGGAACTTGTGTTTTCTACTGTGAAGACAGACATAAAATATTTGTTCAATGCCTCTGCCATTTCCTCATTCCCCATGATGATTTCTCCTGTCTCTGCCTCTAAGAGACCACCATTTAGCTACTCTTTTCCTTTTTATATACTTATAAAAACTCTTACAATCTGTTTTAATATTGCTGGTTAGTTTACTCTCATTCTATTTTTTCCTTTTTTTAATCAACTTTTTGGTGGCCCTTTGCTGGTTTCTAAAACACTGCCAATCTTCAGACTTGCTACTATGGTTTGCAACATTGTAAGCTTCTTCTTTTAGTCTAATACTCTTCTTAACTTCATGAGCGAGCCACCGATGGGTCTTTCTGGATGAGTTTTTGGTTTTGAACAGAATGTACTTTTATTGAACCCTTTGAATTGTTTCTTTAAATGTTTCCCACTGTTCATTTACTGCCATACCTTCCAATCTATTTACACAATTAACCTTAGCAAGTTCTCCCCGCATACCTTCATAATTAGCTTTGTTTAAGTTTAAGATTCTTGTTTGTGATTGAAATGTGTCACTTTCAAACTTAACATGAAATTCAATGGTATTATGATCACTATTTCCCAGTGGATCTTTTACTGTGACATTGCAGATTAACCCTGGTTCATTACACAATACAAGATCTAAGATAGCTTTATCCCTAGTCAGTTCTACAACGTTAAAATAAAAGCAAAATACTGCGGATGCTGGAAATCTGAAACAAAAACAAGAAATGCTGGAATCACTCAGCAGGTCTGGCAGCATCTGTGGAAAGAGAAGCAGAGTTAACGTTTCGGGTCAGTGACCCTTCTTCGGAACTGACAAATATTAGAAAAGTCACAGATTATAAACAAGTGAGGTGGGGGTGGGGCAAGAGATAACAAAGGAGAAGGTGCAAATAGAAAGCAATGAAGGTGAACAAGGTAAAAGAGACAAACGAAAATCCCGTCGGAGCGAAGAGCAGAACTTCAATATTTGTCAGTTCCGAAGAAGGGTCACTGACCCGAAACGTTAACTCTGCTTCTCTTTCCACAGATGCTGCCAGACCTGCTGAGTGATTCCAGCATTTCTTGTTTTTGTTTCAGATTTCCAGCATCCGCAGTATTTTGCTTTTATTTTAGTGTTTAATTCACTGCCACTTCTCTTCCAGGAATGCCTACCTTGAAGAAGTTCTGCTCTTCGCTCCGACGGGATTTTCGTTTGTCTCTTTTACCTTGTTCACCTTCATTGCTTT
Source organism: Heterodontus francisci (assembly GCF_036365525.1). Taxonomy (NCBI): domain Eukaryota; kingdom Metazoa; phylum Chordata; class Chondrichthyes; order Heterodontiformes; family Heterodontidae; genus Heterodontus; species Heterodontus francisci. The sequence goes on from NC_090400.1 coordinate 60,741,950, forward strand.
CTATTTGCACCTTCTCCTTTGTTATCTCTCGCCCCACCCCCACCTCACTTGTTTATAATCTGTGACTTTTCTAATATTTGTCAGTTCCGAAGAAGGGTCACTGACCCGAAACGTTAACTCTGCTTCTCTTTCCACAGATGCTGCCAGACCTGCTGAGTGATTCCAGCATTTCTTGTTTTTGTTTCAGTTCTACAACGTATTGGTTCAAGAAACTGTCACAAAAGCATTCTATAAATCCATTTTCTAGACCACTGTTGGCAATCTGATTGTCCCAGTCTATATGCAGGTTAAAGTCCCCCACAATTAATACATTACCTTCTTTACATGCTCCAATAATTTCCCGTTTAATGTTCTGTCCAATAATATAACTACTGTTAGGAGGCCTGTAAATTACTCCCACCAATGTTTTCTGATTCTTGCTATTCCCAATTTCTATCCAAACTGATTCTACTTCATGATCTTCTGAGGCCAGATCCCTTCTTATTAATGTCCTTATGCCATCCTTTACTATCAGGGCTACCCCTCCTCCTTTGCCATTCTGTCTGTCTCTCTGAAATATTGTGTATCCTGGAGTATTTATTTCCGAACCTTGATCTCCTTGTAATCATGTCTCAATAATGGCAATTAGATCTAGGTTATTTACCTCTATTCGTGCCACTAGTTCATCTATCTTATTACAGATGCTTCGTGCCACATTCCCCTGTATCCCACAGGCTTTTAGTTTTCTGACCAGTCTGCCATGTGGGACCTTGTCAAATGCCTTACTGAAATCCATGTAGACCACATCCACTGTACTACCCTCATCAATCCTCCTTGTTACTTCCTCAAAAAATTCAATTAAGTTAGTAAGACACGACCTTCCCTTAACAAATCCATTCTGACTCTCCCTGATTACTCCATGCCTTTCTAAGTGACAGTCTATCCTATCTCTCAGACTTGATTCTAATAATTCGCCCATCACCGAGGTCAGACTGACCGACATGTAATTATTTGGTCTATCCCTTGCACCCATTTTAAACAATGGTACAACGTTTGCAGACCTGCAATCCTCTGGTACCTCGCCTGTATCTAGTGAGGATTTGAAGATGATCCTCAGAGCAGCCACTATTTCCTCCCTGGCTTCCTTTAACAGCCTAGGATACAATCCATCCAGCCCTGGTGATTTATCCACTTTCAAGGATGTCATACCCTCTAGTACTTCCTCTCTCATTATGCTTATCATATCTAATATCTCACACTCCTCCTCTTTAACTGTAGTGTCTGCATCATCCCTCTCCTTTGTGAAGACAGAGACAGAGTACTTATTAAGAACCCTGCCACATCTTCTGCATCCACGCATAAGTTACCTTGTTCATGTCTGATAGCCCCTACCCCTTCTTTAGTTATCCTCTTGCTCTTACTGTACTGATAAAACATTCTTAGGATGTTTTCTCTTGTTGGAGATGGTCATTGCCTGGCACTTGTGTGGCGCGAATGTTACTTGCCACTTATTAGGCAAGCCTGAATGTTGTCCAGGTCTTGCTGCGTCTAGTCACGGACTGCATCAGTATCTGAGGAGTCACGAATGGTACTTTTTAAACATTTGTTTTGTGGAATGTGGGTGTCGCTGGCTAGGCCAGCATTTATTGCCCATCCCTAATTGCCCTTGAACTGAGTGGCTTGCTAGGCCAATTCAAAGGGCATTTTAAGAGTCAACCACATTGCTGTGGGTCTGGTGTCACATGTGGGCCAGACCAGGTAAGGATGGCAGATTTCCTTCCTTAAAGGGCATTAGTGAACCAATTGACAATCGTTCCATGGTCACCGTTAGACTAGCTTTTAATTTCAGATTTATTAATTGAATTCAAATTGCACCATCTATTGTGGTGGGATTCAAACCCATTTCCCCAGAGCAATATCCTGGGCTCTGGATTAATAGTCGAGTGACATTGCCACTACACCACCGCCTCCCACCGAACATTGTGCAATCATCAGCGAACATCCGCACTTCTGATCTTATGATGGAGGGAAGTCATTGATGAAGCAGCTGAAGATGGATGGGCCTAAGGAACTCCTGTAGTGATGTCCTGGAGTTTTGATGCTTGGCCTTCAACAACTACAACCGTCTTCCTTTCTGTTAGGTATGAGTCCAACTAGTGGAGAGTATTCCCTCGATTCTCATTGAGTCTGTTTTGCTAGGGCTCCTTGATGCCACACTCAGTCAAATGCTGCCTTCATGTCAAGGGCAGTCACTCTGATCTCACCTCTTGAGTTCAGCTGTTTTGTCTATGTTTGGATCAAGGTTGTAATGATGTCAGGAGCCAATTGGCCCTGGCGAAACTCCAAAATGAGTGTCGGAGAGCAGGTTATTGCTGTGTAAGTGACGCTTGATAGCACTGTCGACAATACTTTGCTGATGACTGAGAGTAGACTGATGGGGTAGCAATTGGCTCTTTGTGGACAGGACATACCTGGGCAATTTTCCACATTGTCAGGTAGATGCCAGTGTTGTAGCTGTTTTGGAACTGCTTGGCTAGGGGTGCAGCTAGTTCTGGAGTACAAGTCTTTGGTACTACTGCCAGGATGTTGATACGGCCCATAGTCTTTGCTGTATCCAGTGCCTTCAGCTGTTCCTTGATATAGCGTGGAGTGAATCAAATTGGCTGAAAGACTGGCATCTGTGATGTTGGAGACCTCAGGAGGAAGCCGAGTTGAATCATCCATTCAGCACTTCTGGCTGAAGATGGTTGCAATGTTTCAGCCTTGTCTTTTGCACTGATGTGCTGGGCTCCCCCATCATTGAGGATGGGGTTGTTTGTGGAGCCTCTTCTTCTGGTTAGTTGTTTATTTGTCCACTACCATTCACAACTAGATGTGGCAGGGCTGCAGAATTGGTTGTGGGATCGCTTAGCTCTGCCCATTGCATGTTACTTCCACTGTTTAGCATGCAGGTAGTTCTGTGTTGTAGTTTTACCAGGTTGCAACTTATTTTTAGGTACATCAGGTGCTGCTCCTGGCATGCTCTCCTGATTGAACCAGGCTTGATGGTTATGGGAGGGTGAGGGATATGCTGGGGTCATAAGGTTACATATTGTGGTTGAATACAATTCTGCTGCTGCTGATGGTCCACGGTGCCTCATGGATGCCCAGTTTTTTTTGTTTTTTTTAAATTCACTCATGGGATGTGGGTGTCGCTGGCCAGGCCAGCATTTATTGCCCATCCCTAATTGCCCTTGAGAAGGTGGTGGTGAGCTGCCTTCTTGAACTGCTCCAGTCCATGTGGGGTAGGTACACCCATAGTGCTGATAAGAAGGGAGTTCCAGGATTTTGACCCAACGACAGTGAAGGAACGGCGATATAGTTCCAAGTCAGGATGGTGTGTGACTTGGAGGAGAACTTGCAGGTGGTGGTGTTCCCATGCATTTGCTGCCCTTGTCCTTCTAGTTGGTAGAGGTTGCGGGTTTGGAAGGTGCTGTCTAAGGAGCCTTGGTGCATTGCTGCAGTGTATCTTGTAGATGGTACACACTGCTGCCACTGTGCGTCGGTGGTGGAGGAAGTGAACGTTTGTAGATGGGGTGCCAATCAAGCGGGCTGCTTTGTCCTGGATGGTGTCGAGCTTCTTGAGTGTTGTTGGAGCTGCACCCATCCAGGCAAGTGGAGAGTATTCCATCACAGTCCTGACTTGTGCCTTGTAGATGGTGGACAGGCTTTGGGGAGTCAGGAGGTGAGATACTCGCTGCAGGATTCCTAGCCTTTGACATGCTCTTGTAGCCACGGTATTTATATGGCTACTCCAGTTCAGTTTCTGGTCAATGGTAACTCCTAGGATGTTGATAGTGGGGGATTCAGCGATGGTAATGCCATTGAATGTCAAGGAGAGAAGGTTAGATTCTCTCTTGTTGGAGGTGGTCGTTGCCTGGCACTTGTGTTGCGCGAATGTTACTTGCCACTTATCAGCCCAAGTCTGGATATTGTCCAAATCTTGCTGCATTTCTACACGGACTGCTTCAGTATCTGAGGAGACATGAATGGTGCTGAACATTGTGCAATCATCAGCGAACATCCCCACTTCTGACCTTATGGTTGAAGGAAGGTCATTGATGAAGCTGCTGAAGATGGTTGGGCCTAGGACACTATCCTGTGGAACTCCTGCAGTGATGTCCTGGAGCTCAGATGATTGACCTCCAACAACCACAAACATCTTCCCATGCGCTAGGTATGACTCCAGCCAGCGGAGGGTTTTCCCCTGATTCCCATTGACCTCAGTTTTGCTAGGGCTCCTTGATGCCATCCTCGGTCAAATGCTGCCTTGATGTCAAGGGCAGTCACTCTCACCTCACCTGTGCTGTTAGATTTGTTACGACTATATCCCATTTAGCATGGTGGTCGTGCCACACAATTTGGCGGACAGTATCCTGAGATGAAGTCGAGTGATCTCTGTGATTTCTCTGTAGATTTACTCCTTTATCTCTCTCTCTCTGTCTCCCTATTTGAAAGCCTACAGAATACCCCCAGTAGAATGATCATATCCTTTTTGCTTATCTACTCTAACCAAATGGATTCTGTCTTTGCCCCCTCAAGGACATCCTCTCTTTCCAACACTACAATGTCTTCCCTAATCAGTACCGCCATCCCACCTCCCTTTTCTCCTTCCCTATCTTTTCTGAACACTTTGTACCCTTGAATATTAAGTGCCCAGCCCTCACCATTTTTTAAGCCACGTTTCCATTATTGTCACTACACTACATCATTTCCCACAAAACTATTTGTGCTTGTAGCTCACCAACCTTATTCACTGCAGTTAGTGTGTTTACATACATGTATTGTAATTCTATCTTTGTATTCGAGTCGAAGAGACTTAGCAGCTGGCAGGAAAAAAGACAGAAGCGCAAGGGGAGAGCCCACTGTGCAACAGCCCTGACAACCAATTTTTTTCTGCAGCACCTGTGGAACAGTCTGTCACTCTAGTATTGGCCTTTATAGCCACTCCAGGCGCTGCTTTACAAACCACTGACCACCTCCAGGCGCTTACCCATTGTCTCCCGAGACAAGGAGGCCAAAGAAGAAAGAAGATTCCTCATAGTCCTTCTCAGTCCGCTCCTGTCTAATATGGTATTACTTCCTTCTCTAGAACTAGCCAACACTCTCACTTTATGCACCTCATTCCTCTTTACTTCTATATGCTGGTGCCCATCCCCCTGCCAATTTAGTTTAAATTCTCCCCATCCCCACTACTGAACCTCCCAGCGAGGACTTTGGTCCCAGAGCTGTTGAGGTACAACCCGTTCCTTTTGAATAGGTGCCTCCTGTCCCAGAACTGGTCCCAATGTCCCAAGAATCTGAAGCCCTCCCTTCATGCACCATGCCTCAAGCCATGCATTGATCCTCCCTATCTTCCTATTTCTACTCTTGCTAGTGCATGGCACTGGGAGTAATCCAAAGATTACTACATTCGAGGTCCTACTCTTTAACTTCCACCCTAGCTCCTGAAAATCTGATCATAGGATCTCAATACTTGCTCCTTCTATGTTGTTGGTACCAATGTGAACCACAGCTTCTGGTTCACTCCCTTCTCCCTGCAGAATATTCTGCACCCTCCCCATGATGTCCTTTACAATGGTACCAGGGAGGCAACACACCATGGGGGACTCACGATGACAGTTACAGTAATGTCTATCTGCCCCCCTCACTATGGAATCTCTTGTAATGACTGCATTTCTACTCTTTGCTGTTTCCTCCTGTGCAGTCCATGCCCATTGGTGCCATGGTCTGGACTGCACTCCTTCAAGCAGTCATCCCTCCCAGCAGTCTCAAATGTTGAATACCAGTTTGATAGTGGCACACACCCTGGAGACTCCTGTACCTCCTGCCTCTTCCTACTCTTCTGGATGGTCTGGGATAACCACCTCTTGGAACTATGATACAGGAAACTCTCATCCTTCCTAATGCTCTGCAATGACTCCAGCTGCTCCTCAAGTTTGGAAATCCTGAGCTCGAACTGAAGCAGCTGGAGACACTTCCTACACATGTGTTTCTCCAAGACACATGAAGTGTCCTGAATTGCAAGGAACAGGTCTCAGCTGTCCATCCATGATCTAAAAAAAAATTCTATTCCCTCTTTTAGAATCTAGTTAGTACCTTGGGTAGAAACTATTAATTTTAGTTAATGCCTCTAGACCTGCTGTGTACTAATAATCTTAATACTAATTCCCTGACTGTTATACTTAGCCTGATTGAAATTTTATTAATTAGTTTAACTAAAGCTATAAATTCAACACAGTACTGTATAGTTTCCCAGTCCTAGTTTAAACCACTGTCCTAGTTTTTAAAAAAACCTAATAGTCAGCAACCAATCACCTATCTGCTGTCCTTTGGTGTCATTACTTGCTTTTTGGAAATACACTGATCAGGTCTGTGATGTACCCCACGTGCTCTCTCTCTCTCTCTTTCTTTTATTCTCTGCTGCTGGGATCTCTAAACAGGTCCATGCTGTTCCCTTGCTCTCTCTGTCTGTCTGTCTCTCTCTCTCTTCTATTCATCACTACCTCTGCTGGTGTCTCTGATCAGGTCCACGCCGGTGCTCAAAATCTTGGTCAAAGAGATGAAAGTTCTACCAAATGAGCATTTTGAGGAGCATTCTTAAAGGAGGAGAGAGAGGTAGAGAGTTTTAGGAAGGGAATTCTAGTGCTTAGGGCCCAGGCAGCTGAAGGCATGGTCACCAAAGGTGGAGTGATAGAAATCGCGGATGACCAAGAGGCCAGAATTGGAGAAGCACTTTGGGACATCCTGAGGCTGTGAAAGGCACTATATAAAAGCAAGTTCTCTCTTTATTACATCATAGAAGACATCACTGCTTAGTGGATCTGTCTGCGCACCACTCTGCCCTCACACCACTTTGTAGTGTCAGCTGTGGCTCATTTGGTAGCACTTTCACCTCGAGTCAATATGTTGTGGGTTCAAGTCCCACTTCAAAACTTGAACACAATAATCAAGGCTGATAATCCAGTGCAGTACTGAGGGAGTACTGCACTTTCGGAGGTGCGGTCCTTTGGGTGAGATGTTAAACTGAAACCCTGTCTGCCCCCTCGGGTGGATGTAAAAGATCCCATGGCCACTATTTCAAAGAAGAGCAGGAGAGTTCTTCCCGGTGTCCTGGTCAATATTTATCCCTCAATCACCATCACTAAAACAGATCATCTGGTCATCACCATATTGTTGTGTGTGGGATCATGCATGCGCAAATTTGCTTTCGCATTCCCTACATTACAACAGTGACTACACTTCAAAAGTACTTCATTAGCTGTAAAGCACTTTGGGATGTCCTGTGGTCGTAAAAGGCGTTATATAAATGCAAGTCTTTCTTTCTTTTCCTCACACCATTCTGTCATGCATGTGGTTCTGCTGTCTACACTTGCAGTTTCCAGTAGCTGTCATTCATTAGTGATTAGGAGGAGGAATCATGGCTGAATTTTCTTCCTAGTAGCCCAGATGTGCTACAGCCAATCATAGCATTTCAATGACCTCATGACAGGGATAAGCTAAGTCAGCAAAAACCTGGAACCTTCCTGACCTCAGTTTATCCCAATTTACCAATCCAACCCCCGGGAGCCCACACGACCTTCTTCTCTTGAGTGTTCGATGGGTGCCTTAGCTGGTCCATCTGAGAATACAACCTTAAAGATTAAGCAGGTAAGAATTCAGGGAGCTCTTGTCTATCCAATGTTGATTGCAGCACCCTGATAACAGATCAGAACTGTAATGAAATTACTGCAGCCTGAATAAATTATTCCTTAGCTCCTGTAATGAAACATTAATTAAATTGTATGAAGCTGAATACAGGACACAAGCTCCACAATCACAGCCACAAACAGGGACATCCCCCCACAGCAACACAATTACATCTTGTGTGTCGGGGCTGACTATAATGCAGGGTTAAATTAGCCATGCTACAATTGGCTGTTTGCAATGATAATGCTTCTAAAATTTATCACTAACTGAAAATCCTGCTCTCTATGCTGCCTATTCTAAAGCAAGCTTCAATCGAGCCAGACAGATATGGATTAAAGGCTTCTTTCTGATAGGATATGAGTGGTGAAGTTTGTTAATAAACTGGGTATACGTAGCAAAAGACCACAGTAGAGTATGATTCTGAGTTTCCCTTAACTTGGGTATGCCTGTTACAGAAACCACACCAACCAAATGGAAACATATTAATTTCATCATGTGGAACACTATTTGAACTTTTACTGGATATTGAACCTAACTTGTTTAAAAGGATCACAGAGCTGAACAGCTAAAACATGGCTGCACATTTGCATTCTGAGAGACAGTTGCATAGAGAGACAATGGGAGTGCTCCCTGATTCAATTAGAGAGAGGGGTTTTATCAATAGTGATGATCAAAAGACATTGAGAGCCATTGTCTGTGTAAGAGCCAGCACTCCAAGAAACCGCCCCCCCCCTCCCCCCCCCGAGGGTGACTGGAGAACTTTTGAAATCAACAATCCTCTCAAGACAATGCTGTTTCAAACAAAGAGCTGGTCATGTGACTAACCTGCTGGCCAACCTGGGAGCTGTTTGAATTGTGCCTCACAGAAAGGTTTGGGGAGACTGCAATTGAACTTCAAGAAGAAAGCACCGCTCTCTCCCTCTCTCTCTCACCAGCAAAGTCCCAGGGACCCACGGAAGCAACTTAAGCTTCAAGACAGAGGGCCTCTTCAGCCTTCTGGTACCAGCAAAACAAGTTTGAAAGTGTGCACTGGGCCCCAGCGAGAACTGCAAGACTTAACTACAATCAAGGACTTTACATCCAAACTAAATACAGTAACTGAATTCCATTTACTACTCCAAACCCTCCCTCCCTTTAATTCTTCCTCCTTCTCTGTATCTATTTGTGTTTGTTGCATTGTGGTTGCATTGCGTATTTTAGTAATTTTAACTGAGTTAGAGTGTTACGGTGAATAAACTTACATCTTTCTTGTTTAAACCTAGGAAAGCCTGGCTGATTGGTTCATTTCCAATTAGAGAGCAGTGAGTAAGGACTCACTGAGGCGAAGCTAAAACACTGTGTTTTTAAAAATTAAATCCTGTTACGGCCAAACCAGGAAAGGGGCCAGAGGGGAGCCTGAGACCCCTTCCTCACCCAGTCGTGACAGAAATTTGGGGGCTAACATCTGGATTGGACCCACAGACAAAGGAGAAATTGAAAGTGGGAAATCAAATTGATCCCAATCAAAAAGAGAAAAGATTTCAATAGCGGTTTTCTGTGCTAGTGTGGTTGTGTGTGCTAGACTACGAACATGTCTGTGACTGAAGCTAGTAACTACCCAAGCCAGGGTGAAGTAACTTGGGATAAGTTAAAGGCACTGTCTATGGAGGAATTGAGAAATATGGCTGAGCAGTGTGGGATCACTTTCCTTATCAAAGTTAGGAAATCGGAACTCCTAAGACTAGTGGCCAACCATTTTTCCCTCGAGCCCAAAGAATCAGTGACGGGGTTAGAAATAGACTCCGACAGGGTAATGTTAGCAAAGATACAGCTGGAACAGAGGAAACTTGAATTAGAAGACAGGGAAAGAGAGAGAGAAAGGGAGAGACAGGAGAAAGAAAAAGAAAGACAAGAGAGAGAGAGAAAGAAATTTCCAGAAGGAACGGGAGGAAAGAGAGCTGAGGCGGCTTGAATTAGCTGGGGGTGGGGAGGGGGGGGCCGACAGAGTAACCCCAGGGAAAGCATGAAAAATACAAGTAGTGCAGGGCTATGTACTGAGTTTTAAAAATTTTCCCAACTGATTCCAAAATTCGATGAGGGAGACACGGAAGCATTTTTTGTATCTTTTGAAAAAATGGCAAGGCAATTAAAATGGTCGGCAGAGAGTTGGACTTTCCTGCTGCAAAATAAGCTCACAGGAAAAGCCCATGAGGTTTATTCCCTGTTGCCAGATGAGAGTTCCATCAAATTATGAACTGACAAAAAAATGCTATCCTCGGGGCTTATGAGCTAGTACCAGAAGTCTACCGCCGGAAGTTCTGAACCTTCTGGAAACCAGCTGATCAAACTTACTTTGGAGTTTGAGAGAAGTAAGCAGCTGGCTTCTGACCAGTGGCTGAGGGCTCTTAAAGTGCAGCCCAGCTATGAAAATCAGAGAGGTAATTCTCCTTGAGGAAATTAAAAACTCTCTCCCCCTCTCCGTAAAGACCCATTTGGCGGAACAAAAAGTACATGGAGTGAGGCAAGCCGCAGTTCTGGCTGATGAGTTTGCTCTAATATACAAGTCGCTTCCCCAGGGGAAAACCTTTCCTAGTCACCCCCACAAATTCGAAAAGGACAAAGGGTGGGAAGGTGATAGGATCCCAAGCAGTCCTGAGAGAGAAAGAAAAGTGGGCCACACAGGGGCTCCTCCTCCAGCCAAAAAGGATAATGCTGTAAGTAGGAGTGAGACCCAAAGACCTGTGTGTTTCTATTGTAATAAGGCAAGCCACCTAAGAGCTGACTGCTGGAAACTACAGGGAAAGCCTGTAGAGTTAATCAGGGCACACCCACTCAGTGAAGGAGAAGGGATCCTAATGGAAGACACAGCAGAGCAGGCTGTGGCTTTAACTGCAGCAGAAGTAAGGCCCAGAAAAAATACTGCTGTGGGTGCAGGAAAATTTAATAAGATCCCTGAAGGTTATCAAGATTTTATATCTGAACTTAAGAGTAACCCCCCATACCCCTTGAGTGGGGCAAGCAAGCCCATAGTAATCCTCAGGGATACAGGGGCCACCAGATCCCTTTTACTGGGAAAAGGCCTGACTTTTCCCCCAGAGAGTGCAGTAAATAGCAGAATGTCGGTAAATGGTGTTGGAGGGCAGTGCATGTCTGTACCTTTACACTGGGTGCACTTGGAGTGCGACCTAGTTTCGGGACCGGTGACCGTAGGGATTGTCCCTAGTTTGCCTGTGGACGGGGTTGACCTGCTCCTAGGTAATGATCTTCCCCAGTAGTGATAAAGAGACCGAAGGAGATGAGGGAGTCAGGGCAGTGGCAGGAGATGGACCCCTGCAGTTCCCCTGAATGTGTAGTGAATCAGGCCATGACCAAACCAGCTCCCCCAGTGGAGACTGATTTGGCACTGCAGACAGATGGCCATGAGGTCTGTCTGTCTGAAACTTTCTTTGGAAAGTTAGAGGACCCAGGGAATGGGTGAAATGGATCTTCCCTTGCTGAGGCTCAGAGAGCCAACCCAGTATTGAGAAAGTTAGCACAGGCTGCCCAGACTGAAGTTGAAGCAGAGGGAGTCCCTGATTGCTACTATTTAAAGAATGAGGTACTGAAGAGGAAATGGAGTCCTCCTCATAGACCTGAGAACAAAGAGTGAACAGTGGTTCACCAGTTAGTGGTGCCGCAGAGGTACCAGGGAGAAATATTAAGAATGGCCCATGAGACTACAGTAGCTGTACATGTCAATATACGAAAAACCAAAGCCCGCATAAGACAGCAGTTTGACTGGACAAAACTCCACAAAGATGTGGTGGAGTACTGTAGGAGTTGCCACATGTGCCAGGTTGAGGGGAAACCCCAACCTTCAGTGAAATCTGCACCCCTAATTCCTGTGTTGGCTTTTGGGAAATCCTCCAGCAGAGAGCTGGTGAATTGTAAGGGACCCCTGCTGAGAATAAAGAAATCCTCCAGCAGAGAGCTGGTGAATTGTAAGGGACCCCTGCTGAGAATAAAAGGGGACAGACAGGCACAGGGCTGGCAAAAAGATGGAGAGGAAAGGGGAAAAAAGGACAAAGGGGACAGGTTGAAGGAGGTCTGTGAGGATTCCCAAATGAAAACCCCTACTGACCAGACAGCCAACCCCGAAATGTTGGAAAAATTGGACCCCACATCCTCCTATGTAAATTCAGACACCAGATGTACCCCACCAGGGTTGCTAACAGCATTTACAGAAACTTGCAGGGACAAAGAAGGTCGAGGGCAGAGAAACAGTGAGGGTGATGCCTCACCTAGTCGAAATGCCGCAGGGAGTGCAGTAGAATCTCGACAAATACCTGCAAGCAGGAATGTCCCAGAGGTCAAAGGGAACATTTGCAAAGAATTCTCCCCCACAGTCAGGAGAAAAGGGAACCAACAATGCCTTGAAGTGAAAAGTACCAGCATGACTCACCAGAGCACTGAAAGTGAGGCTAGAGTGGATCCACCCACTGCCAGCGCCCATGATCAGAATTCCAAACCAGGGCTAATTAAATCTAATCATCCCCTTGCAGACCCCAACAGGAACAAAGGCACTCTAGACAATCATGGAAACGTGCAAACCTCAAACCTCCCCAATGACTGTGAAGAAACTTTAAACCCCTTGGGCAACACATAACTATCTCAGACCCACCTCAAGGAAAAAGGGACAGTATAAAGCAGCACTGCTACAAAGGAAAGACCGGCTGGAACAATTTTAAGATTTCTGAATGAATGAGAGAAATGCATGTGTGTTTTCCTGTACTTTCTCTTCCTTCTAATTTATAATGAAATGCTTCCCCTAATGTCGCATTTCATTCGGAGAGAGGTGGAGGTGTGACAGAAACCACACCGGCCAAATGGAAACACATTAATTTCATCACATGGAACTCTATTTGAACTTTTACTGGACATTGAACCTAACTTATTTAAAAGGACCACAGAGCTGAACAGCTAAAACATGGCTGCACATTTGCATTCTGAGACAGTTGTATAGAGAGACAATGGGTGTGCTCCCTGATTCAATTAGCAAGATGGGTTTTGTCAATAGTGATGATCAAAAGACATTGAGAGCCATTGACTGTGTAAGAGCCAGCACTACCCGCCCCCTCCCCCACTGAGGGTGACTGGAGAACTTTTGAAATCAACAATCCTTGCAGACGATGCTGTTTCAAACAAAGAGCTGGTGAGCTGGTCACATGACTAATCTGCTGGCCAACCTGGGAGCTGTTTTAATTGTGCCTCACAGAAAGGTTTGGGGAGACTGCAATTGAACTTCAAGAAGAAAGCACCGCTCTCTCCCTCTCTCTCTCACCAGCAAAGTCCCAGGGACCCACGGAAGCAACTTAAGCTTCAAGACAGAGGGCCTCTTCAGCCTTCTGGTACCAGCAAAACAAGTTTGAAAGTGTGCACTGGGCCCCAGCGAGAACTGCAAGACTTAACTTCAATCAAGGACTTTACATCCAAACTAGAGACAGTAACTGAATTCCATTTACTACCCCAAATGCTCCCCCACCTTTAATTCCTCCTCCTTCTCTATATCTATTTGTGTGCGTGTTTATCTCATATGCATGCTTGCGTGTTTGTGTCACGTATTTTAGCAATTTTAACTGAGTTAGAGTGATATGGTTAATAAACTTACATCTTTCTTGTTTAAACCTAAGAAAGACTGTCTGATTGGTTCATTTACCATTACAATTAGAGAGCATTGAGTAAGGACTCACTGAGCCGAAGCTAAAACACTGTGTTTTTAAAAATTAAACCCTGTTATGGCCAAACCAGGAAAGGGGCCAGAGGGGAGCCTAAGACCCCTTCCTCACCCAGTCGTAACACTGTGTATAAACACACGCATACACACAGAGCATTTAGAAGGTGAGCCGTCTGATCCAGTGGAATATGAAGTTTCTGCTTGGAACAATAGTGCACAGAACTGCAATAGGGCATTGGAACCGTCTCCCTTGCCGATGAGAACAGTGCATGTTGGGGGCAGGGTTGGGAGACAGGTAGGGGAGTCATGAGTGGGTGGAGGGTCAGTCCAATATTTCCGCCATTCCAAAATTTTAATTTGCCTAAATTCAAGCACGGAAACGCCGCCTGCCCCATAGCAGAGAGGGTTTCATTTCCATGAAGAATAAAATTGGGCATGGTGTTAAACGAGCTGCTGGACCTGTCTCATCTTAATCTCTCACAATATTTATGTCAGTCTAAAGAACCAAGCTGTGTTATGGTTTTCTGATTCATGCATCTTTATACTGAGACATTATCTATCTGAATTTCTCTCGGTCTTTAAATAGCCCATTCATCAATGTTACACTGTTTCACTTTAGGAATAAGTGCAGTGAATCACTGCTTAAAGTATCTGATACAGTGTTTGCTGAAACTCTTCACACACAATTACCCCAATAGCAGCTCAAGGTAAAAGGCCAATTTTACATATCCATGCTACTGGTATGAGTGCCGGCCACACACAGTGGGACACTTCGAACAATCCAACAACTACTTCCATTCATGTAGCACTTTTTAACATAGTAAAATTCCAATCAGTTTGACAGATTGGGGAGGACAAGAGTTTAAACTATGTAACACTAGGAATAGACTGGGATGTTAGGTGGTTTGTCTTTTCCCAGGGAGTAGTGAGCCTCTGGAATGTTTTGCAGGCTAGCATAGTAGGTGCTGACTCTGTGCCTTCAAGAGGGAGCTGGACTGGTTCCTGACTGGGGCAGAGATTGCGTCGTATAGAAGGTAAATGTATTTATAAATAACTTCAATTTCTATGTTCATATGTAAAACTTCCCAAGGTGCTTCACAGGAGCTTTTCTAAAGCCTATCTTATCACCATGCATTTAGTCATCTTTTCTATTTCTGCTTGGCCTTGGTCTGTCCATGAATCACTTTGGGACATTTTTATTGCTAATGTCATGATATAAATTGTTGTTACAGTTCACTTTGGTGCAGCACTTAACCTGGGTTATACCCATCTTTGCATACACAGCAATCTCTTGACATTGCGACTCCAGTCGCAGGGAGGTAGTGGCATTTCCTTATAAGGAAAGGCTGATTTACATGGAATTACCACAGAATGTACAGCACAACAACAGGCCATTTGGCCCATCTGCTCCATGCCAATGTTTATGCTCCACACGAGTTTCCTCCCACCCTACTTCATCTCACTCCATTAGCATATCCTTCTATTCCTTTCGCCCACGTGTGTTTATCCAGCTTCCTCTTAAATGTATCGATACTATTCATCTCAACCACTCCCTGTGGTAGTGAGTTCCACATTCTCACCACTCTCTGGGGAAAGAAGTTTCTCCTGAATTCTCCAAAGGATTTATTAGTGACTATCTTATATTTATAGCCCCTAATTTTGATCTGCGTTCTAGGTGGAAACATCTTCTCTACCCTAGCAAACCCTTTCATAATTTTAAAGACCTCTATCAGGTCTCCCCTCAACCATCTCTTTTCTAGAGAAAAGATTTCCAGTCTGTTCAATGTTTCCTGATAAATATAAACTCTTTGTTCTGGTATCATATTTACTAATCTTTTTTGCAATTTCTCGAGTGACTCTATATCCTTTTTATCTACAAGATGCATTGCAGCAACTTGTCAAGGTTCCTTCGACAGCATCTTCCAAATCCACGACCTCTACCACCGAGAATAACAAGGGCAGCAGATGCATGGGAACACCATCACCTGCAAGTTCCCCTCCAAGCCACACACCATCCTGACTTGGAACTATATCACCGTTCCTTCACTGTCGCTGGGTCAGAATCCTGGAACACACTTTCTCGCCACACTGTTGGGGTACCTAGCAGTTCAAGAAGGCATCACCTTCTCAAGGGCAATTGGGGATGGGCAATAAATGCTGGCCTGGCCAGCGATGCTCACATCCCATGAACAAATAAAAAAAATTAATGTGGGCTGACCAAGGTTTGATACAGGTTTCACATAACTTCTCTGCTTTTCAATTCTATCACTCTAGAAATGAACAGCAGTGCTTGGTTTACATTTTTTATGGCTTTGTTAACCTGTGTTGCTACTTTCAGTGACAGTGAATGGCACAGGCAGTCAACTTGCAGCAGCTGACTGGCTGATCGAGATCTAGGAACAAGGCACCTGCCTATCCTTGGCTGAGAGGTCATGGGGGAGGGGAGAGGAGGCCTGAGGAAGGAAAATCTTCAAATAGGATTAAAATAATTTACACCAGATCGTCCGTGAGGGTTGGACATCAGATCCTTGGAGAATGTGAGCATGTGGTGACAGATGTGGACTGACAAGGGCTCCCTGAGGGTTGTTGAGCTTTAAAGGCAGCCCAGCAATTTGGCGAGAACAGATCCTGGGCGAAGAGTTAATCTGCCAGTATTCTACCAACACTTTCTTGTCTCCTGGGTTCAGCTGCTAAAAAGTGTCCTGGAATAACCCTCACATCATGGACTGGGGCTGACCCATACCACAACATGCCAATTATTGTCCTAGACAGTGCACCCGGTATTTACCTCTGCAAAATAGAGGTAAGTAAGTCAAACAAATTGCAGTGTTTCTATCATGCAGTGTTAAGCTGCTTAAAATTAATCTTAAGTCTGAGCGGACACAATTTCCAATCTCACTGATGGTGCTTTTATTGCTAAATATCTGTTATCAAATGTGTAGCGGTGGTTTATGGGAACCAGTCTGTTCCAATCATGTCACCCTTTTTGATTTTTTGACACTTCTGGCAGAACCTGCCCCCTGATTCCTTGATGCCTCTCCTGTCAGAGTGTGCCAGAGACTGGCATATCTCACTCTGCATTATGAGCACAAACTTATCTCACATCTGCTTAAAAGCCATCATTCTCTTAACATCTTCCAGTTCTGACAAAACGTCAACAACCTGAAACGTGAACTCTGTTTCTCTATCCACAGATGCTGCCAGCCTGCTGAATATTTCTAACATTTTCTGTTTTTAGTTCAGATTTCCAATATTTGCTCCTAATGCAGCCTGCTCCACTTTGCCAGTTTTTTCTGCTTCCCTCTGTACCCACCTGTCCCCGCCCCCTTTAACTCTTGACACACTCTGTGTCTCTTTCATTTATTTGATTTTCTCTCATTCTGCCTCCTGATCTCATGCAATATCATTTCTGCCATTTAACCATCTCCTGTTCTTAACTTAAAGCAGGTCTTTTGATTCCCTTCCTGCATTTGTTATGGTGCTTTCTTCCCTGCCCACTATTCTGTTCCTTTTTTAAAATACTGTTCATTGTAATATCTTTCAATTCTGAGGAAAGTTTTAAACCCAAGATATTAACTCCTCTGCTCTCTCCATAAACAGCATCCAACCTGCTGGGTGTCTCCACTGTTTTCTGAAATTAAGGGGCAATATGATAGCAGTGTTGAATTTATGCAGGGATGGGACATCACAGATAGAAATAGATTGTATCCAGTAATTGAAGGGTCTAAAGAAAGGGGGCATAGATATAAGATTAAATGTAAGAGATTTAGGACAGAGAGCAAGAGGGCTGTGAGGCTGATCACAGAGTTTGTGATTGAAGCAGAGATCAAGTCAGTGTTAGAGAATAGGATAAAGAGGAAATGGGGATAAAGGGTACTGGGCAGGTACATGGTTTTAGCACTAGCTGATATAGAGGACAAACACCAACACAAACAGATTGCATCAAAAGGACTATTTCGTTGTTGTACTTTCTATGTCAATCTATGAATCTTACCCTAGGAGATTTATTGAGTAAAATTAAAAATGGTTTAATTCGATTTTTCCAATCACTTGGTGGATAAATACACCATTTAATATATTCTAAAGCCATACAGACCAAGAAGATTCAATTCCAATTCTGAGTTAGGTAAGAAAGAAAGACTTGCATTTCTATAGCACCTTTCACAACCTCAGGGCATCCCAAAGTGCATTACAGCCAATGAAGTACTTTAGAAGTGTAGACATTGTTGCAATACCAGTGTGAGATACAAGATGGAGCCTCATTGTCCCCTGGGCGCAGAAGTGGGATAAGCAGCCAGGTCTCCTGCTCCTGATTACAATCCAGTTCGAACCTCTGTTAGAAAGTATTTATGTGTCAGTTGGGTGAGGACAGGATCAGGAAATCATCTGGATCCCTTCATGTTGAAACATTCCATCCATTCACACTGTCTCTTCTCACAAGTGTAGGTTAGACATGGGTGAGGTACCACGGCCAGGAGCTGTGGGATTCTATCCTGGTGAGGAGTCGGTGTCGTCAGCAGAAGCGGAACAATAAATGTAGGGGGAGGGGGAGGATGTTCAGTTTGTTTTGTTTTATTCCTGTGTAAACATGCTGCCTGTCCATTAGAGATCCAGTAATAAGGCCAGTTTCAGAACCTGTTACATATGAGAATATCAACAATTCTATTATATTCTAGGAGTGGATTCACCAGAATGACTCTGGTTATATTTTGAGGACAGGTTGCATAGAATATATTGTATTTCCTTGAGTTTAGAAGATTAAGGGGTGATCTAACTGAGGTGTTTAAAATGATAAAGGGTTTCAATAGGGTAGATAGAGGCAAACTATTTCGTCTGGTGGGGAGAGTCCAGAACAAGGGCACAATCTTAAAATTAAAGGCAGGCCATTCAGGGGTGATGTCAGGAATCACGTCTTCACACAAAGGGGAAATCTGCAACTCTCTCCCCCAAAAGGCTGGAAATGCTGGGAGCCAATTGGAGCTTTCAGGATTGAGATCCATAGATTTTTGTTTGGTAAGGGTATCAGGGGATATGGAACAAAGGCAGATAAATGGTGTTGAGGAACAGATCAGCCACGAACAGATTGAATGGTGTAAGAACTTGAGGACTGAATGGTCTCTTCCTGTTCCTGTGTTCTATAGAACCTGCCCAGGTTACTTCCATATCCCCGTTCACTGAAAGACTCATTCAGGAAACCAACAGATAGAACTGCTGCACTGCTGGCTGACGGAAGTGACACTCTTATAACTGCTGTAAGACTTGCAGAAATAAAATGATAAATTTAGATCTATGTAGATTAATAATCCAGTCTGGACTGTGACAGAGGAGATATCCCACTGGCACTTTGGAGCAGCCTAATGTACATGTGACACTGCCAATCACTGCACCTTCGTCATGAAAACAGCATTGCTCATTACCTAAACAGGAAGTCACTTGCTTAACACAAATTTGGCAACAGAAGAATAGGATGTGCCAGAGAGTGGCCTCTGTCTAATTTATGATGTTTTCTCCACCCCATTGCTGAGAAAATAGGAAGAACACATCCTGCTGTGCTGTGTCACTAAGATGGACGGAAATTCTGCTTTTGATAGACATGCAATAATATATATTCCCAAGCTCTGACATTGTGGTCACATGCTTTCTTCCCTTCTGTTACGACTGAGGCAGGAGCAATGCACTGTCAATTCAGTCCCATTACTCCATAGGCCATAGCATATTATTAAAGTTTTCCCACCTGCCAGAAATTAGCCAAATTAAACACTTTATTACCCCCCACCCCCAGAATAAAACAGACCAAACCAGGTATCTTTAAACAATAACAAATTAACTATTTATTAATAAACTAAATCTTAAACACTATTAGATAAGTCTATGTCTAAAGACCTTCCTTATAACTTCTTATTTCCTAATCTTCATGCGCACACACATACATTCAAAAACCAACAGTTAACCACTTTCAATAAAATTAGAATTGTTTCTCAGGAATAAATAAATCACTGGGTTGTAAGTCTTTGTTGGTTACGTTCCCAGTATAGTGAGGTGTCTCAGAGCTGAACAGTCAGATGCCACTCGAAGTCTCCAGGCGAATTTCACGAACAGTCTTTAATGGATAGACGTTCAAAGCACTTTAGTTGCAGCAGGTGTCACACAGTTCTTTCAACAAGGAGTATAGCAACAAGTCTGTTTGGATTTTTAAATTGGCAGTTTTTCAGTGGAAACTTTACTGAGAATTCTAGCTAACACAAACAGGCAAACAGAGAGTCACTCCTGAAACAAAGTCTTCTTAGAGATTTGAAGTAAAAAAAGGAATTTGCTATCTCCAACAACACAAATGTTCTCTTCCAGGGGTTTTTTCCTCCTGAGGCAATAATACAGCTTGTAGGAATGTAGATTTTCCGACTGAGAGAGAGATCCTGAGTATTTCCAGCACATTTTGTTTTATTTTCAGAGAACCTTCCTTCAGTGAGCACGCTTCACTGGACTCCAAATCAGACTGGTTTTAGCCAGTCTTTACACACAGTCAAAAGTTACAATATACCATGTGACCTCCTCTCTCTCCTGCTGTTGCCTAGGAAATGTGTGTAGCTACTGGCACACTGTGCTCCTTAGTTTTTAAAGGCACACTGTTTTTAAACAGAGGAAAAAAGAAGTTCCATGAAGTTCCAAATACTGTTTGAGTTGTTGACAGATATGAAGTCTGTCCATTTAATTGTAAACAGATGTGTAAAAATAAGCAGCAATTCCTACTATAGTTAGAATACATTTTCTGACAGTGCACATTCAATGTTAGGATGTACAATCACTTTGAAAATAACTTTTGTTTATTTAATCTAAAAGAGCTTTTGATTTACAAATGCTGTGGTGTGTTTGTATTATTTGCTGTGCATTCTTTTCATAAGTGAAACAATAGAAGAAAGACCATACACCACACCACACAACCCACACCCTGCACACCTGACACTGCACCCTGCATTTAGAGCCATACAGAGAAATGGGGGAAGATTTTAAGGCCCCATCGGGGCCTGGAACAGTGGTGGACGGGCACTAAAAATAGCGCCACCAGTCAGTGTGCTGGTTCCCTGGCTCCATCCTGCCCCTGGGCCATTTTTCCAGAGGCAGGGTGGGGGGAGGTGGCCACTAGGGCTACCTGCCCATAAACAGCAGATAGCCAATTCAGCTAATTAATGTCCACTTAAAGCTAATTGTTGGAGACCAACTGGGATTTTTCAGTTGGCCTCCAGGTCCCCACAGGCAGCATGGGACAGTTTAGCTGTCTGGAGCTGGCATCCCAGCAGAAACCGTGGGAGGCTGGGGGGCGGACTGCACTTCAGGCAGGCTTAGATGCCTCGCTGCCTGCCTGGGTTCAGCAGCAACTGAGGGGATTCCCCCCCTCCCCGCCCCACTGAATTTAGCCACTGCTAAATCTATTTTTTACTTTAATTTTGAAGAGGTTGGAGGGAGGGCACCTCCATTTTGGGTCACCCTCTCTTTCACTTAACTGCCATAGCGTCCTGCTGCTACTTTCAAGCTGGAGGGCCTCTGATTGGCTCTCCAGCTTCGAGAGCCCGCTGGTTGACATTAAATGGACAGCGAGCTTGCCCTCTGGCCATTAATTGGCCAATCCGGGAGAAATCACAAGTGAGAGATTGTTTCCCACACAGTGCGGACATCTGACCCCCATTTTAGCCTGAAAGGAGACCACATTGTGAGCAGCGAATACAGTATACTACATTGAAAGAAGTACAAGTAAATCGCTGCTTCACCTGAAAGGAGTGTTTGGGGCCTTGGATAGTGAGGGGAGAGGAGGTAAATGGGCAGGTAGTACACCTCCTGCAATTGCAGGGGAAGGTGCCATGGGACCACACATCTTCCCCTCCCTTCCCCTCTCAGCCTTCCGAAGGGATCATTCCCTCCGTGACACCCTGGTCCACTCCTCCATTATCCCCACCACCTTGTTCCCTTCCCACGGCTTCCTGTCTTTCAACACGCCATTAACATATTGTTTGCCTTTGCTCCATGACCTTCTGGTTGGTTATTCTCTGTGACCTTGTCCTATCTACATCTTCTCCTTTGTTATCTCTTACTCCATCCCTGCTTTACTTGCTTAAAACCTTTCACATTTCTAATATTTGCCAGTTCTGAAGAAGGGTCACTGACCTGAAACGTTAACTCTGCTTCTCTCTCTCCACAGATGCTGCCAGACCTGCTGAGTGGTTCCAGCATTTCTTGTTTTTATTTCAGATTTCCAGCATCGGCAGTATTTTGCTTTTATTATATTGGAAGAATATAGAGTTCTTTGATGGTTATAGGGCTGGAGCAGGTTACAGAGATCGGGACAACTGCTACACAGCCTCGCTTTTGGTTTTATGATTTTATCTCCCGTTATGAAGGTACCAGTTCTTTCTGGGGTAGTCCTTCACAGAAATGTATGGAAACTATGAAATGGTCTCAATTATAAATGAAACCTAGACTGCAACTTCAATTACATCAGGTCAACAGAAGCATAGAACATCAATTTAAAATTGTGGAAAGTAAGTTTTAAATTTCACTCAAATGATGTTAACTGTTTGGAATAATTTACTAGAGACAGAAATTGTGACAAGGGCAACAGATTGACACACAATTGGATGCTGGACTTGGAGAGTTCGGCTATTATCCCTGCCTCTGGAGTCACCAGACTTGACTTTTCCATGGCTCTACTGGCCAGCTTACATCCTCCATAAACTTGAGCTCATCCAAAGCTCTGCAGCCTGTATCCTAACTCTCACCATGTCCTGCTCACATCACTGATATTCCTGCTAAGGTGCAAGCATGTGTGGAAGGTATCGCACAGGTCTTGTTCCATGTTAAGTGCCTTGCCTGCGCAAAAGAATTTAAAGATACCGCACATTGAAAAAACTAGTGCGCTCCACAACAAAATCTTACAGGGAAAATTGCCCATCACTGCGGTGCTCGCTGACCTACATTGGCTCCTGGTCTGGCAAACAACTTGATTTTAAAATTCTCATCTTTGTTTTGAAATCAATCTATGGCCTCACCCCTCCCCCATCTCTGTAACCTCCTCAAGGCCACAACCTTCCCAGGTCTCTGTGCTTCTCCAATTCTGGCCTTTTGAGCAGCCCTGAGTTTAATCGCTCCACCATTGGTAGCCATTCCTTCAGCCTCCCAGGCCCTAAGCTCTGAATTACCTCTCTACCTCTATCTCCTCCTCCATTAAGTGGATCTTTAAAGCCACCAGTCTCAGTATCTCCTGATGTGGCTTGGTGTCCATTTTTGTTTGATAAGCTCCTGTGAAGCGCCTTGGGACGTTTTACTACGTTTAAGGTACTATATAAATGCAAGTTGTTGTTGTATTAAAGGGGGCTAACAATAGGGTTCTTGTCCTTGACTATTCTCCTTAAACAGTAAATTTCCACTGTGGTTCTCCCGACTATTTACACCTTTTTTCGGGGGTTTCTGCCGATCCTCCACCAAAACTACAGCGGAAGATTCCCTGCGGAAATTGCACTGGAGCGTGGACAGACTCTTTTAACACTTGTGGCTTTTTTGGTTTTCTGCAGAAACCTGTCATCAGATTTCTGCCAGACCCGAGCAGCCTGACAGAGAAATCCACACGGGCACTTTTTGGTTATCTGATTATGGTGTGGACTCTTCCCCAATTAACCTGGAGAATCCGAGCATCAAATCTGGGATATCCGTTGTATCTTTCTACATTTGAGTGTGAAAAGGCAAGGAGTTAACAACATTTTTCAAGAAATGTACCAGGTTTCCGGTGTTACTCATTGGAATCCTCTGCTGACTGACCTTTCCATATCGCATGGGAAATTTTATTACAAATCATTTCTTTCACATTCACGTGTTGGGAAATAACTTTTTTCAAAAAAAAAGTCCCAGTAATCCAGAAAGATGCAACAAGGGGAAGCGAGCTGGGCTGGGCTGGGCTGAGACTCCACGCTTTAGCATGTCTAACCACATTATATTATTGCCTATTCACGGGTTTGCTGAGACAGTGGGCAATATAAAAGATTAAATCATATGAAAGAATCTCGGTTTACCATCGAGCTGATAGTTTAATTCTTACATATTTTCAGTCGGCTGTGCATTAATGAAGCAGAACCTTGCCTTTGAAAGTGGCTAAACCAGGCAATGACATTTGATTAAACTACAGCATCAGCACTTTCCTCTTCACACTGGCTTTGAGAGAGAATAAAAATTACCACATCCATTTAAGCAGCCCCAGTTCTGCTAAATTTCTCTCTTTCATTTAAGCAGCTGATTCTCACATCAGCCCCAGTCAGTACCCGGACCTACTCATTGCTCCATCAGCCCTACCTCGTTAAATAGCATCCTTTTTTTGGGTAGCGCCTCGCCCCGGGGGAGACCGAGGGGATTTAGTCGGCCCTTGAACCACCAAAGGACCTGATTTCTCTTCGGGATCCCGAGTAGCAACAAAATAATAATTTTTAAAAGTGTAACAGCCTCGAGTCCTGTCCTGTCCGGGTCGGGTCGGGCCGGATCGGCGCCTCGGTCACTGACCCCAGGACTCACTTTCGGAATTTTGATCCAACAAGAGGGAATTCCCTCGGGTTCCCCCTGACGTCATCGCACGATGACCTAATTGGTCCGCTGGCTGTGATTGGCAGAAAGCTCTTCCTGTTGCAAGGTCATTGTGTTTGGAAGGTGTGGCCTGGGGCTCAGACATTGTCCTGGATGGTCAAGGGATCCTGCCTACTTCGGCCCCATAGCGAGCAACCCTTCCTCCACTACCCCTGGCATCTTCCAGACCTTCCTGCTCAGGACACCGCTCCCAGCTATAAGCCAACCAGCAGTGCCCGGTAAGTGTGCATCGTGCGTGTGTGTAGTGATTTCTCAACGTGCTCCAGCCTCTTACTCACACACACAGGCTGCCTCACTGCAGAGAGAGGGTTGCACTGAGGGTTATGGGGATTTAAGTAGACCGTGCACATGGGAGACACTCCCTTTGGAATAATGCATCAGGAAATTGGAACCCAGAGCACATATGTTAACACTGGCCTCCGGAGACAATCCCAGAATCGCCTCTCAGTGATCTGCAGGGTGGACGTGCTGTGCCAGTAGAAAGCTTTTTTGGCCCTGTGTGTACAACATTTCATATGGCAGATACTAACTGGGATGGTGGGCAGTGACTGCTGTACATTAGTATCTGTTAAATGTGTCTGTGACATTGATCTTTTAACCTGTGATTCTGGGCTGACCACTTACCACTTGGTATTGCATTCACTGGGGAACCCTGGCATCATAGAACCTACAAGGAACAGGGTAAGTAGGCAGTGGTCTGTGTAGAAGCGGCTCAATATTTTCCAGACTGAGCTCTTTCAGAAGTGTCTTTGAGTAATTACAGAGCTTTGATGAGAGGGAGAGCAGTGCAAATGGTTCTGTAGCTGAGGAGAAACTTCTGTGTGTTTAAAAAGGAGTTGTTGATGGAGGTGAAATCTTCTTAAATCTGTACCACAGTAATAGAATGTACACTATTAATAACTAATGTCTACACATGCTCTTCACAAGTGTGGTTCTAGTCATTGAACAGTGATCACAACAGAAACCATCATGGCTCATTCCCCTCCCCATAACCCAGGGACATGAGGACTAGTCGCAGCCTCCACACTGTAACCCTACCACCACCCTCTTGCCT
The DNA here is from genome assembly GCF_036365525.1 of Heterodontus francisci. Classification (NCBI taxonomy): domain Eukaryota; kingdom Metazoa; phylum Chordata; class Chondrichthyes; order Heterodontiformes; family Heterodontidae; genus Heterodontus; species Heterodontus francisci. The sequence continues at coordinate 60,767,020 of NC_090400.1, forward strand.
CCAAATACTTTACACTTTGTGCTGAATTAAATGATCTCAGCGGGAGCAAGGTGAGTACAGAAACTTTTAACTGGCCCAGCCATATAAGTACTGTGGCTACAAGAGCAGGTCAGAGGCTGGGAATTCTGTGGTGTGTAACTCATTTCCTGACTTCCCAAAGCCTGTCCACCATCTACAAGGCACGTCAGGAGTGTGATGGAATACTCTCCACTTGCCTGGATGGGTGCAGCTCCAACAACACTCAAGAACCTCAACACCATCCAGGACAAAGCAGCCCGCTAGATTGGCACCTCATCTACAAACATTCACTCCCTCCACCACCGACACACAGTGGCAGCAGTGTGTACCATCTACAAGATGCAATGCACCAAGGCTCCTTAGACAGCACCTTCCAGACCCACGACTTCCACCTAGAAGGACAGCAGTCACATGGGAACATCACCACATACAAGTTCCCTTCTAAGTCACACATCATCCTGACTTGGAACTATATCACTGTTCCTTCACTGTCGCTGGGTCAAAATCCTGGATTTCAGCAGTTCAAGAAGGCGGCTCACTACCACCTTCTCGAGGCCAATTAGGGATGGGCAACAAATGCTGACCTTGCCAGTGATGCCCACATCCCATGAATGAATTAAAAAAACCCTCAGTGCTAGTGGGTTAATGAGGAAGGAGGGGTGGGCAGGGAGAGGAAATCAGCCAGGTTTCTTGATTGCTATTCAATGACTAGTGTTATTAATTTGATATATGTTGTGATGTGGGGAGGATGGAGACAAGATCATGCTTAAACTGTTAAATGAATAAGCGTGGACTTGAGGTGAGGACAGAACTGAGTTCGGTTATGGACTCTCCCTTTTTGAGCATCGGCTGAAAATGCCCCAGTGGAACCCTCACCCAATGGAGAATCGATCCCTTCAAGAGAGAGAATCACGCAAGAAAGAAAAAGCCTATCTGTGCAATAGTAAATGGGTATCTTCACTTCACTTGCTTCCTCTTACACTGACTTTATTTCTTGCAGACCAGCAGAGATGGTGGCACAATGGTATACAGTAAGGAGAGAGTGGTCCTGGGAGTCCTCAACATTGACTCTGGACCCTATGAAGCCTCATGGCATCAGGTCAAATGTGGGCAAGGAAACCTCCTGCTAATTACAACTTCCCACCCTCCCTCAGCTAATGATTCAGTATTCCTCCATGTTGAACACCACTTGGAAGAAACATCGAGGGTAGCAAGGGCACAGAATATACTCTGGGTGGGGACTTCAATGTCTATCACTCAGAGTTGCTCAGCAGCACCACTACTGACTAAGCTGCCAGAGTCCTGAAGGACATATCTGCCAGACTGGGCCTGCAGCAGGTGTTGAGAGAACCAACTTGAGGGAAAATGTACTTGTCTTTATCCTTGCCAATTTACCTGTCGCAGATGCATCTGTCCATGACAGTATTGGTAGGAGTGACCACTGCACAGTCCTTGTGGAGACAAAGTCCTGTCTTCATACTGAGGACACCCTCCATCATGTTGTGTGGCATTACCACTGTGTTAAATGGAATAGATTCAGAACAGATCTAGCAGCTCAAAACTGGGCATCCATGAGGCGCTGTGAGCCATCAGCAGCAGCAGACTCAATCACAATCTGTGACCTTGTGGCATATCCTTCACTCTACCATTACCATCAAGCCAGGCAATCAACCCTGGTTCAATGAGGTGTGCAGGAGAGCGTGCCAGGAGCAGGCATATCTAAAATGAGATGCCAATCTGGTGAAGCTACAACACAGAACTACATGCATACTAAGGAACAGAAGCAGCATGTGATAGACAGAACTAAGCAATCCACAACCAACGGATTAGATCTCTGCAGTCTTGCCACATCCAGTCATGAATGGTGGTGGACAATTAAACAACTAACAGGACGAGGAGTTTCCACGTCCTTGATGGTTCTGTCCAGCACATCAGTGCAAAAGACAGGCTGAAGAATTTGTAACCACCTTCAGCCAGAGGTCCCGAAAGGATGGTTCATTTCTGCCCCCTCCTGAGGTACCCAGCATCACAAATGCTGTTCTTCAGCAATTTAGATATCAAGAAATTGTTGAGTGCATTAGATACAGCAAAGGCAATGGGCTCCGACAATATTCCAGCTGTAGTGCCGAAGACTTGTTCTCCAGAATTAGCTGTGCACCTAGCCAAGCTGTTCCAGTACAGTTACAACACTGGCATCTACCAGACAATGTGGAAAATTGCCCAGGTATGTCCTGCCCACAAAAAGCTGGACAAACCGAATGCGATCAATTACTGCCCTATCATTCTACTCTCGATCATCAGCAAAGTGATGGAAGGTGTCATCAACAGCGCTATAAAGCGGCACTTACACAGCAATGACCTGCTCACCGATGCTCAGTTTGGGTTTCGTTAGGGCCATTCGTCTCCAGACCTCATTGCAGTCTTGGTCCAAACATGTACAAAAAAGTTGAATTTCAGAGGTGAGGTGAGAATCAACCTCTTAACAGCAAGGCAGCATTTGACCGAGTGTGGCATTAAGGAGCCCTAGTGAAATTGAAGTCAGTGGATATCGGGGAAAACTGTCCACTGATTGGAGTTATACCCAGCACGAAGGAAGACGGTTGTGGTTGTTGGAGGCCAAATATCATCGCGGGACATCACTGCAGGAGTTCCTTAGCGTGGTGTCCTAGGCCCAACCATCTTCAGCTGCTTCATCAATGACCTTCCATCCACATAAAGCCAGAAATGGGAATGTTTGCTGATTGCACAATGTTCAGTAAAATTTGCAACTCCTCAGATACTGAAGCAGTCTGTGCCCACTTGCAGCAAGACCTGGACAACGTTCAGGCCTGGTCTGATAAGTGGCAAATAACATTGCCTGGCACTCGTGTGGTGCGAATGACCCTCTCCAACAAGAGAGAATCTAACCATCTCCCCTTGACATTCAATGGTATTACCATCACTGACTCCCCCACTATCAACATCCTGGGGGTTACCATTGACCAGAAACTTAACAGGATCAGCCATATAATTAAAAGCAAAATACTGCGGATGCTGGAAATCTGAAACAAAAACAAGAAATGCTGGAATCACTCAGCAGGTCTGGCAGCATCTGTGGAAAGAGAAGCAGAGTTAACGTTTCGGGTCAGTGACCCTTCTTCGGAAGAGTTCCGAAGAAGGGTCACTGACCCGAAACGTTAACTCTGCTTCTCTTTCCACAGATGCTGCCAGACCTGCTGAGTGATTCCAGCATTTCTTGTTTTTGTTTCAGCCATATAATTGTTGTGGCTACAAAAGCAGGTAGAAGCTGGGAATTCTGCGGCGAGCAACTTGCCTCCTGACTCCCCAAAGCCTGTCCACCATCTACAAGGCACAAGTCAGGAGTATGATGAGTTCACTTGCCTGGATGGGTGCAGCTCCAACAACACAAGAAGCTCGACACCATCCAGGACAAAGCAGCCTGCTTGATTGGCACCCCATCTACAAACATTCACTCCCTCCACCACCGATGCACAGTGGCAGCAATGTATACCATCTACAAGATGCACTGCAGCAACTCACCAAGGCTCCTTCGACAGCACCTTCCAAAACCTCTACCACCTGGAAGGGCAAGAGCAGCAGATGGAGGGGAACTTGCAGGTGGTGGTGTTCCCATGCAAGTCACACACCATCCTGACTTGGAACTATATCGCCGTTCCTTCACTGTCGCTGGGTCAAAATCCTGGAACTCCCTCCCTAACTGCACTGTGGGTGTCCCTACACCTCAAGGACTGCAGCGGTTCAAGAAGGCAGCTCACCACCACCTTCTCGAGGACGATTAGGGATGGGCAATAAATGCTGGCCTAGCCAGCGATGCTCACAACCCATGAATGAATAAAAGAAAACATAGGGGCAGTCGGTATCTAAAAAGTTAGCGTTTAGGTTGTGATCCTTCAACAGGACCCACCTGATTTGTTCTTTCGGGTGCTAACTTTCTGTAGTGAATTTCCTGAATTTTTTGTTTTAATTTAAAGTTTTGAATCAAATGGTTTTTTTCTTTCTTTTGAATATGTTTTAGTCAGAAACAAATGTGCCTGAATTTCAGGACAGAACACCCAGGCTGAGATGTTCTAGGATTTTAGTGATAACAGCGAGAGACATTCTGTAGCTGAATATGTTGGACATTCCAATGTAATTAGCTTTTTAGAATCATTAAAAATGACACTACATGTGACCATTCAGCCCATTGTGCCTGTGTATACCCCATTGACTGCAGCTATTTACTGTAATCCATTTATCTGCCTATTCTCCATATCCTTGTATATTCCTCCTTTTTAAAACCATTCTCCAGTTTCCTTTTAAATGACAACTCCTTCTTTTCCAATAACCCTTGCTGTGAAAACATTTCTTCCAACCTCCTTACTTCCTTTTGCTTTTGCCAGTGAAAATCCTCAGTCTTTGCCCCCGTGTTACCCATTCACCAACAAGGAAACCATCTTTCACCATTTACCTTCTCAAGCCTTTTCCTTTATGAGCTGTCTCGCTTGATTGTGGTTTGGAGCAACTAAACCAAACTGACGCTCCAGCATAGGGAGCGCCGCACTGTCGGAGGGCCAGTGCTGAGGGAGCGCCGCACTGTCGGAGGGCCAGTGCTGAGGGAGCGCCGCACTGTCGGAGGGCCAGTGCTGAGGGAGCGCCGCACTGTCGGAGGGCCAGTGCTGGGGGGGTGGGGTGCCGCACTGGGGGAGGGCCAGTGCTGAGGTGGGGGGGGGAGGGCCAGTGCTGAGGAGGGGGGGCACTGCACTGGGGGAGGACCACTGCTGAGCGGGCACTGCACTGTTGGAGATAACATTAGTTGGATGAGAAGTTAAACCAAGAATATGAAGGACAAGACGACAGTATTCCAAGGAGAATGTGGAACATAATAACTGTTTGTGGGAGCTTTCTTCTGCAAATTGCCTGCTCCACTTCCCTACATTACAACAGTGACTGCACTTCAAAAGGTACTTTGGCTGTAAAGTATTTTGGGATGTCCTGAGGTTGCGAAAGGCTCTGTAGAAATACAAGATTTCTGCATCTTAACTTTGGAAAAGCTTTTATTGGATTTCTCCTTAACTGCCTCCTTTCCAGTGAATAAGTGCTCTGTATTTTTTGAGCCGCTCTCCATAACCACAACCCTCTCGTTCCTGGTATCATTTTCGTTTTGTGTTGGCTGATGTACACTATCATTTTTCTGGGTGTGGTGGAACTTTGTCTATGATTCTGCCCCCAGGATGTGTAGTGAGTAACTGAGTGAGCTCTGGAAATGTAGTTCATGTTGATAACTGTGTGTTGTATGTTACATCACCGCTAGTATTGTGCTCAGAGTGAGAGTGGTGATATATAAAGTATAATGTGTGTGTACTTCTAATTAAAGGTTCAGGGGACAGAGGTGAGATATAGAATAATACTCTTTAGTGTTGTCACAAGGACTGCAGTCAAGTCTAACATTTTCATATCACCAGTTAATATGGTTTTGGACACACACAGTTGAGGTCACGTGTCAGTTTCACACCAAGAGGAGTGGGGGAGAATAAATGTACCCCGTGGGGAGAGAGTCTGTGAACATGGGGAGGGTAGGGGAGGAGGAGAGATGGGGGAAACGTAAAGAAGAGGGTGGAGGATGGGGAGAGAGGGATGAGGATGGATGGAGCAAATGCAAGCAAGCTACTCTTGGGGGTGGGACGAAATCAGCAAACTCTCAACAGGAAGGTTGGAGCAATTCCGCAATGTAATTTTGGGGGAGGGATTTGTCTGCCTGCAAGTCCCTCCCTCCAGTTGGACAGGGTTTCTTTTTCAGTTGACTTTCCTTTCATTAACTGGCCCCATGCTTATCTTGGTGGGGAGCTGAACTCAAAGACGTCCCTTCCCCGATGAACACACTCCTAATTTTAGGAGAGGTGGATTTCTGTTTGTCTCCCATCTGTTTCCATGGTTTTCTCTCGATGTGAGGGGCTTGTGGGCTGGGGATGGAAGGGGAGAATGTTCCCCTTTATCTCGATCTTCTGAAACAATCACTGGGAGAAGTAGGGGTACAAGGAGTGTTAGGAAGATCGGAGCAGTAGTCGGCCTGCTCTGCCATTCAGTTAGATCGTGGCTGATCATCTACCTCAGCACCAATTTCCAGTGCTCTCCCCATATTCCTTGATGTCATTAGTATCCAGATATCTAACACTTTCTGTCTTGAACGTGCTTCATGATTGAGCTTCCACAGCCTTCTGGGGTAGAGAATGCCAAGGATTCACCACCCTCTGCGTGAACCTATAAAATTGTAACAGGACTTGACAGGGTAGATGCAGGAAGGATGTTCCCGATGGTGGGGAGTCCAGAACCAGGGGTCGTAGTCTAAGGATACAGGGTAAACCCTTCAGGACTGAGATGAGGAGAAATTACTTCACCCAGAGGTATTGGGGAATGAGCCCGGCCAGGTGGTCAAAGTTTCAGTAGGGGAGCATTTGGGGAACAGTGACCATAATTCTGTAAGTTTTAAGGTACTTGTGGATAAGGATAAGAGTAGTCCTCGGGTGAAGGTGCTAAATTGGGGGAAGGCTAATTATAACAATATTAGGCAGGAACTGAAGAATTTAGATTGGAGGCGGCTGTTTGAGGGTAAATCAACATCTGACATGTGGGAGTCTTTCAATCGTCAGTTGATTAGAATCCAGGACCAGCATGTTCCTGTGAGGAAGAAGGATAAGTTTGACAAGTTTCGGGAACTTTGGATAACGTGGGATATTGTGAGCATAGTCAAGAAGAAAAAGGAAGCATTCGTAAGGGCTAGAAGGCTAGGAACAGACGAATCCCTTGAGGGATATAAAGAAAATAGGAATGAATTTAAGCAAGGAGTCAGGAGGGCTAAAAGGGGTCATGAAAAGTCATTAGCAAACAGGATTAAGGATAATCCCAAGGCTTTTTATACATATATAAAGAGCAAGAGGGTAACCAGGGAAAGGGTTGGCCCACTCAAGGACGGAGGAGGAAATCTATGCGTGGAGCCAGAGGAAATGGGGGAGGTACTAAATGAGTACTTTGCATCAGTATTCACCAAGGAGAAGGACTTGGTGGATGATGAGTCTAGGGAAGGGAGTGTAGATAGTCTAGGTCATGTCGATATCAAAAAGGAGGAGGTGTTGGGCGTCTTGAAAAACATTAAGGTAGATAAGTCCCCAGGGCCTGATGGGATCTACCCCAGAATACTGGGGGAGGCAAGGGAGGAAATTGCTGGGGCCTTGACAGAAATCTTTGCATCCTCATTGGCTACAGGTGAGGTCCCAGAGGACTGGAGAAGAGCCAATGTTGTTCCTTTGTTTAAGAAGGGTAGCAAGGATGATCCAGGAAATTATAGGCCGGTGAGCCTTACGTCAGTGGTAGGGAAATTATTGGAGAGGATTCTTCGGGACAGGATTTACTCCCATTTGGAAACAAACAAACTTCTTAGCGAGAGACAGCATGGTTTTGTGAAGGGCAGGTCGTGTCTTACTAATTTGATTGAGTTTTTGAGGAATTGACAAAGATGATTAATGAAGGAAGGGCAGTGGATGTTGTCTACATGGACTTCAGTAAAGCCTTTGACAAGGTCCCTCATGGCAGACTGGTACAAAAGGTGAAGTCACACGGGATCAGAGGTGAGCTGGCAAGATGGATACAGAACTGGCTCGGTCATAGAAGACAGAGGGTGGCAGTGGAAGGGTGCTTTTCTGAATGGAGGGATGTGACGGAGGGATCAGTGCTGGGACCTTTGCTGTTTGTAGTATATATAAATGATTTGGAGGAAAATGTAGCTGGTCTGATTAGTAAGTTTGCGGACGACACAAAGGTTGGTGGAGGTGCGGATAGTGATGAGGATTGTCAGAGGATACATCAGGATATAGATCGGTTGGAGACTTGGGCGGAGAAATGGCCGATGGAGTTTAATCCGGACAAATGTGAGGTAATGAATTTTGGAAGGTCTAATACAGGTCTAATACAAGTATACAGTAAATGGCAGAATCCTTAGGAGTATTGACAGGCAGAGAGATCTGGGCGTACAGGTCCACAGGTCACTGAAAGTGGCAACGCAGGTGGATAAGGTAGTTAAGAAGGCATATGGCATGCTTGCCTTTATCGGTCAGGGCATAGAGTATAAAAATTGGCAAGTCATGCTGCAGCTGTACAGAACTTTAGTTAGGCCAAACTTGGAATATTGCGTGCAATTCTGGTCGCCACACTACCAGAAGGACGTGGAGGCTTTGGAGAGGGTACAGAGGAGGTTTACCAGGATATTGCCTGGTCTGGAGGACATTAGCTATGAGGAGTGGTTGGATAAACTCGGATTGTTTTCACTGGAACGACGGAGGTGGAGGGGCGACATGATAGAGGTTTACAAAGTTATAAGCGGCATGGACGGAGTGGATAGTCAGAAGCTTTTTCCCAGGGTGGAAGAATCAGTTACTAGGGGACATAGGTTTAAGGTGAGAGGGGCAAAGTTTAGAGGGGATGTGCGAGGCAAGTTTTTTTACACAGAGGGTGGTGAGTGCCTGGAACTTGTTGCCGGGGGAGGTGGTGGAAGCAGGTACCATAGAGACGTTTAAGAGGCATCTTGACAAATACATGAATAGGATGGGAAAAGAGGGATACGGACCCCGGAAGTGCAGAAGGTTTTAGTTTAGACAGGCATCAAGATCGGCGCAGGCTTGGAGGGCCAAATGGCCTGTTCCTGTGCTGTACTGTTCTTTGTTCTTGTTCAGAGAGTGGTGAGCCTGTGGAATCCGCTACCACAGAAAGCAGTTGAGGCCAAAGCATTGTATGTTTTCAAAAAGGAGTTAGATTTAGCTCTTGGGTCTAAAGGGTATGGGGCTAAAGCGGGAACAGGTAACTGAGTTGGATGATCAGCCATGATCATAATGAATGGCAGAGCAGGCTCGAAGGGCCGAATGGCCTATTCCTGCTCATCCCCAAGGGGTCTCGCACCACTGGATTGTCAATTATTCCTCTCTCATTACACAATACCCATAAAGGGCCCAAGTAGTATAAGGAGGGCAGGTTTTCTTTCCTATTGGACATTAGCGAACCAGGTGGGTTTTTACAACAATCCAATAGTTTCATGGTCACTTTTACTGTTTATTTCCAAATTTTTGTTTTTAACTGAATTCAAATTGCATCGATGGGATTTGAACTCAACTTCCCTGGATTCCTTATTCCAGACAATCAACAACCAGCACATGTACTGATCCATCTTTCCCAGAGGACTGGTCGGTCGCCTTTCTCTCCCGCGATCAGGAGAAGGCGTTCGACAGGGTGGATCACGAATACCTTTTCGGGACTCTGCGCGCTTTCGGACTTGGGCCGCATTTCGTGGCCCGGGTCCGACTTTTACGCCGCCGCAGAGTGTCTAGTCAAGGTTAACGGGTCCTTGACGGCGCCCCTTCGCTTTGGGAGAGGAGTGCGTCAGGGGTGCCCCATGTCCGGCCAATTGTATACCATCTGCGTGGAGCCATTCCTGTGCCTGTTTCGCAGGAGGTTGACGGGATTGGCTCTGCGCGAGCTGGCCATGCGGGTCGTCCTCTCTGCTTACGCCGACGACGTGCTCCTCGCGGTCACAGATCCCGTTGACTTGCGGAGGATGCGCGACTGCCAGCAGACCTTTTCTGCCGCATCCTCCGCGAGGATCAATTGGGAGAAATGTTCCGGACTCCTGGTTGGTCAGTGGCGGGTGGACTCCCTGCCGGAGATGACACCTTTTGCGTGGAGCACCACGCACCTCCTCTATATGGGAGTCCACCTTAGCCCCGCTGAGGAAGCCTGGCCGGCAAACTGGCAGGAGTTGGAGGCGAAAGTCACCGCTCGGCTGGGGCGCTGGACAGGACTGCTCTGAGTGCTTTCCTACAGGGGCCGAGCGCTGGTCATAAACCAACTGGTGGCCTCCATGCTGTGGTACCGGTTGGTCACTTTGGCCCTGCACCCTGCATTCGCCACCAAGATCCAGAAGAAACTCGTCGATTTCTTCTGGGGCAAGAGGAAACGCTGGGTCTCTGCCGCGGTCCTGAGTCTCCCGATTGAGGAGGGCGGTCAGTCGCTGGTGTGCGTCCGCACCCAGGCTGCGACTCTCCGCCTTCGGACCCTGCAGAGATACCTGTACGTCGAGCGTCCTCCCAGATGGTGTGCACTGGCGACCTATTTTTTCCGCCAGTGTCACTGCCTTCAAGACGACACGCAGCTCCCGGTGGAGTCCGTTAGCCGCGCCTCTCTGAGGGAGTTGCCTGTCTTTTACCGGGATCTATTCCGAGTCTGGAACATGGTCGCCTCCAGTCAGGGCGCTCCCACGCCGGCGGAGCAGAGCGCCTCGGCTGTCCAGGCAGCCGACTCCGGGGACGGTCCGGCAGGCAGAGGAGTAGCCGAAATCCCCGGGACGCCCCTCACTGCGGGTGGCGAGGGGGCTCGGGAGTGCAGAGCGATCCCGGCCGAGCTGACCCCCGCTCGGCCGGAACTGCTCATCGGACCCAGGCCCCGAAACCCTCCTCGGGAGCCGGTCCCGCACAACCCGAGCCGCCTCTCAGAAATGCCCTCCGTGCCATTCCAATCGGTGCGGAGGGGTTTCCTGTACGGGCTGCTCCTGCACACTCTCCACTTCCTCGCCCTCGTCAGCCAGCCGGACGCGCCCTGGCGGTCCGCGTTGCCATCTGGCGGCGAGGGGAATCCCCGATGGAGGTCTCTCTACGCGGGAGTCTTCCCCCTTTACATCGGGGACCTGGGGTGGAGGGTGTTGCACAGGACAGTCCCGTGCAATAGACTTTTAAGTAAGTTCACAGACTCCCAGGCTGCCTGTACTTTCTGCGGCCTGGACGAGTCCGTGTTTCACACATATGTGGAGTGTGCGAGGTTGCAGCCCCTCTTTAAGTATTTGAAGGGGCTGCTCCTCAAATTCTGGCTGCACTGCAGTTCCACGCTGCTGATCTTTGGGCACCCGGTGCGGAGGGGCTTGGGCCGGGAGGAGGATCTCCTCGTCGGTCTGCTCCTGGGCCTGGCCAAGGAGGCAATTCACAGGTCCAGGCTGCGGGCCGTCGGGGGTTCCATCCTCCCCGATTGCCTGCCCCTCTTCCGCGGTTACGTTCGCGCCCGGGTGTCCCTGGAGGAGGAGCATGCGGTGTCCACCGGTACGCTTGAGGCCTTCCGCGACCGGTGGGCACCGCAGGGACTGGAGTGCATTGTCGACGCCGAGAATGGCATTTTAATTTGAGTTTTGTTTATTTCTGGTTTTAATAAAGTTATTTAAAAAATTCTAAGTATGTTTATAAAGGGGGCCTGAGGAATAAAGGCCCCCTCGACATAGAATATATAAAAGGGGCCTGGGGTATAAAGGCCACCTTGGGGGAAAAAAAAACCCAGCACATGGAGCCAGCTGGGACTTGGAAAATTGTTCCACTCAGCTCCCAATAGAACAAGAACTTGTATTTACATAATCACCTCTTAACGCAGTAAAACATCCCAAGTGTATTCCAGCAAATATTGCCATTAGCTACATAAGCAAATATTAGGACAGGTGACCAAAAGCTTGGTCAGAGAGGTAGATTTTAAGGAGAGTTTCAAAGGAGAGAGGTTTGGGGAGGAAATTCAAGAGCTTAAAGCCTAGTCAGCTTAATGCACAGCCACCAATTGTGAAGCCTTGAAAATATAAGGCATGTTTATTGAGGAGAGACTGATTAAACAAAATCAGATAATGTTGGAAATACTCAGCTGGTCAGGCAGCATCTGTGGAGAGAGAAAAACCGAGTTAACGGTTCAGATTAATGATCTTTCATCAGAATGGAAGCTCATTTAATGCTGCGCCAATATTTAATCCCTCAACCAACATCACTGAAACAGGTTTTCTGATCATTATCACAGCAAGCTCCACAAAATAGCTGCCGCATTTCCTACAACAGTGACTAGACTTCAAAAGTACTTCATTGGTTTTGAAGCACTTTGGGATATCCTGAGATGGTGAAAGGCGCTATAGAAATGAAAGTTCTTTCTCTTTTTAAGCAACAATTCTTTGGTAGCCATATTTCAATAATGTGTCGAACCCATACTGACCAACTTCAAGTAGTGTGGTGCGTGAAGACTGAAGACACTTATGGTTTAAAAAGCCTTTCAGAACATATTGCGCAATCTCAGTTCCATAGTCCAGGAGCAAGGGCATGAAAGTGGCTAAACTGGTTTACCTCAGATAGACAAGGTCACAGTGTCTCAGTGTTACTGCTGCAAGTTAATTGAAGTGTGGATAGTGAATGTGTGAAATTTTTATCCGATGCAGCATCTAAACTGTGCGAGACACACAGCAGTAATTCCAAATCTTGGTTGTGTGGAGACAGCATTTTGAGCTGCATTACACACACTGACTTTTAATGGGAGTCATTTGAGGGGCTGACTTGAGTGCTTTCTCCAGGAAGAATATTGCATAATATTGTTGTGTGATTGGTTGGTTAAGTGGGACCTGTTTCCTGAGGCATACTGGTGGCCAGTGAGGAGAGCGGGTTGGACGTATGGTGAGCTACTATCTGCAATAGTCAGACACTTTTAATGTGGGTTTGACAAAATACTCTTATCTGCCACACAATTCTGAGGCAGAACTGTGTGGGAATTAGTTTATGTAGGTATAAGCACTTGTATTTCACGACCTCGGGACGTCTCTCAGTCAATGAAATACTTTTGAAGTGTAGCTACTATTGTAATGTAGGAACTTTGCTAACTTGTGCACAGCAAGCTCTCACAAACAGCAATGAGATAAATGACTGATTAAAATTTGCTGATTGTGGGATAACTGTTTATTTAGAGATACAGCACTGAAACCGGCCCTTCGACCCACCGAGTCTGTGCCGACCAACAACCACCCATTTATACTAACTGTACAGTAATCCCATATTCCCTACCGCCAACCTACACTAGGGGAAATTTACAACGGCCAATTTACCTATCACCTGCAAGTCTTTGGCTGTGGGAGGAAACCGGAGCACCCGGCGAAAACCCACGCAGTCACAGGGAGAACTTGCAAACTCCGCACAGGCAGTACCCAGAATCGAACCCGGGTCACTGGAGCTGTGAGGCTGCGGTGCTAACCACTGCGCCACTCTGCTGCCCTGTGTTAGCCAAGACTTCCTGGCGGTTCTTCAAAATAGTGCCATGAGATCTTTTACATCCACCTGAGAGAGCAGTTTTTTATTTATTCATTTGTGGGATATGGGCATTGCTGGCTAGTCCAGCATTTATTGCCCATCCTTAATTGCCCTTCAACTGAGTGGCTTGCTAGGCCATTTTAAGAGTCAACCACATTGCTGTGGGTCTGGAGTCACATGTAGGCCAGATCAGGTAAGGACAGCAGATTTCTTTCCTAAAGGACATTAGTGAACCAGCTGGGTTTTTACAACAATTGATAGTTTCATGGCACCATTACTGAGACGAGCTTTTTAATTCCCAGATTAATTGAATTCAGATTTCACCATCTGCTATTGTGGGATTCGAACCCATGTCCCCAGAGCAATAGCTTCGGTTTCTGAGTTACTAAGTCCAGTGATGCATTTTGGAAGATCCAATTCAAGAGTGAACTATACAGTAAATGGAAAAGTCCTGGGGAAAATTGATGTACAGAGAGATTTGTGTGTTCAGGTCCATTGTTCCCTGAAGGTGGCAACGCAGGTCAATAGAGTGGTCAAGAAGGCATACGGCATGCTTTCCTTCATCGGACGGGGTATTGAGTACAAGAGTTGGCAGGTCATGTTACAGTTGTATAGGACTTTGGTTCGGCCACATTTGGAATACTGCATGCAGTTCTGGTCGCCACATTACCGAAAGGATGTGGATGCATTGGAGAGGGTGCAGAGGAGGTTCACCAGGATGTTGCCTGGTATGGAGGGCGCTAGCTATGAAGAGAGGTTGAGTAGATTAAGATTATTTTCATTAGAAAGATGGAGGTTGAGGGGGGACCTGATTGAGGTGTATAAAATCATGAGAGGTATAGACAGGGTGGATAGCAAGAAGCTTTTTCCCAGAGTGGGGGATTCAATTACTAGGGGTCACAAGTTCAAAGTGAGAGGGGAAAAGTTTAGGGGGGATAGGCGTGGAAAGTTCTTTACGCAGAGGGTGGTGGGTGCCTGGAACGCGTTACCAGCGGAGGTGGTAGACGCGGGCACGATAGCGTCTTTTAAGATGTATCTAGACAGATACATGAATGGGCAGGAAGCAAAGAGATACAGACCCTTAGAAAATAGGCGACAGGTTTAGATAGAGGATCTGGATCGGCGCAGGCTTGGAGGGCCGAAGGGCCTGTTCCTGTGCTGTAATTTTCTTTGTTCTTTGTTCTCTTTGTTCTACCACTAATCCACCACCTTCCCTTGGGGGCCCTTGGTTTATCATCTCATCCAAAAGATGGCAGCTCTAACAGTACAGCATTCCCTTAGTAATGCACTGGCAGTGTCAACCTGGATTGTGTGTTGTAAAGGCTGGCTCGGGTCTGCAAATGAGGCCTGACCCGACCCGAGTCCTTTCATTTTTTTTCCCTGCACCCGACCCGACCATCAGTTAACCTACCTTCCGTTTTTCACTTTGTTGCTTATCTGCACAAGCTTAAAATAACTGTAACAAAACCACATTTCCAGTCCAAAAAGTACATTAACATTGGAGCCACTTACAAGAGGTGGTGATAGAGCGTGTCCGACCCGACCCCAGCCCGAATGCCAGACCCGGAAGTGCAACTGACCTGACCTGACCCAAACCCGACATGTGTCGTCGGGTCCCTTCGGGTTTGTGTCGGGTAGCCGGCCTTTAATTTTTTTTTAATTTCCAAAATATTCTTTATTCATAAAAATCTGTAAAAATTACATTGCCAAACAGTTTCCAAACAGCACCAAAAAATACAAACATTGCAAGGGAGATCAGTTTCCTTCAATACTGTCATGAGTTTCTTCCCAACCCTTCTGTTTCACAATTGTCATGTCAATTACAGTTTTACATTTACAGCAATTCAGAATATTAACGATACAGTTCGAGGGGTTTCCCATGGATCCAGCCCCTCAGTCCAGCTTGGTGGGGGAACCTTACACTGTGGTCTTTCCCCATTGAGCCTTTGCTGCGGCTGCCCCAAGCTTTAGTGCGTCCCTCAGCACGTAGTCCTGGACCTTGGAATGTGCCAGTCTGCAACATTCGGCGGTGGACAACTCTTTGCGCTGGAAGACCAGCAAGTTTCGGGCAGACCAAAGGGCGTCTTTCACCGAATTGATAGTCCTCCAGCAGCAGTTGATGTTTGTCTCGGTGTGCGTCCCCGGGAACAGCCCGTAGAGCACAGACTCCTGTGTTACAGAGCTGCTTGGGATGAACCTTGACAAAAACCACTGCATCTCTTTCCACACCTGCTTTGCAAAGGCACATTCCAGGAGGAGGTGGGCGACCGTCTCTTCCCCACCACAGCCAACGCGGGGGCACTGTGCGGAGGGGGCGAGACTTCGGGTGTGCATGAAGGATCTGACGGGGAGGGCCCTTCTCACCACCAGCCAAGCTACGTCTTGGTGCTTGTTTGAAAGTTCTGGTGATGAGGCATTCCGCCAAATGACTTTGACGGTCTGCTCGGGGAACCATAGAACATAGAACATAGAAAAATACAGCACAGAACAGGCCCTTCGGCCCACGATGTTGTGCCGATCCTTTGTCCTCTGTCAAGGACAATTTAATCTATACCCCATCATTCTCCTTTATCCATATACCTATCTAAAAGCCGTTTGAAAGTCCCTAAAGTTTCTGACTCAACAACTTCCCCAGGCAAGGCATTCCATGCCCCGACCACTCTCTGGGTAAAGAACCTTCCCCTGACATCCCCCTTATATCTCCCACCCTTCACTTTAAATTTATGACCCCTTGTAACGCTTTGCTCCACCCGGGGAAAAAGTTTCTGACTGTCTACCCTATCTATTCCCCTGATCATCTTATAAACCTCTATCATGTCACCCCTCATCCTTCTCCGTTCTAATGAGAAGAGGCCTAGAATGTTCAGCCTTTCCTCGTAAGACTTATTCTCCATTCCAGGCAACATCCTGGTAAATCTCCTCTGCACCCTCTCCAAGGCTTCCACATCCTTCCTAAAATGAGGCGACCAGAACTGCACACAGTACTCCAAATGAGGCCTTACCAAGGTCCTGTACAGCTGCATCATCACCTCACGGCTCTTAAATTCAATCCCTCTGCTAATGAACGCTAACACCCCATATGCCTTCTTCACAGCCCTATCCACTTGAGTTGCAACTTTCAACGATCTATGCACATAGACCCCAAGGTCTCTCTGCTCCTCCACATGCCCAAGAACCCTACCGTTAACCCAGTATTTTGCATTCGTGTTTGTCCTTCCAAAATGGACGACCTCACACTTTTCAGGGTTAAACTCCATCTGCCACTTTTCAGCCCAGCACTGCAACCTATCCAAGTCCCTTTGCAGACGACAATAGCCCTCCTCGGTATCCACAACTCCACCAACCTTTGTATCATCTGCAAATTTACTGACCCACCCTTCGACTTCCTCATCCAAGTCGTTAATAAAAATCACAAACAGGAGAGGACCCAGAACTGATCCCTGTGGCACGCCACTGGTAACTGGGCTCCAGGCTGAGTATTTACCATCTAAGACCACTCTCTGCCTTCTATCAGTTAGCCAATTCTTAATCCAACTGGCCACATTCCCCACTATCCCATGCCTCCTGACTTTCTCCATAAGTCTACCATGGGGGACCTTATCAAATGCCTTACTAAAATCCATGTACACCACATCCACTGGTTTACCCTCATCCACTTGCTTGGTCACCTGCTCAAAGAATTCAATCAGGCTTGTGAGGCAAGACCTACCCCTCACAAAACCGTGCTGACTGTCCCGAATCAAGCAGTGTCTTTCCAGATGCTCAGAAATCCTATCCCTCAGCACCTTTTCCATCAACTTGCCTACCACCGAAGTAAGACTAACTGGCCTGTAATTCCCAGGGTTGTTCCTATTCCCTTTCTTGAACAGGGGCACAACATTTGCCACCCTCCAATCACCTGGTACCACCCCCGTCAACAGAGAAGATGAAAAGATCATTGCCAGCGGCTCTGCAATTTCATCCCTTGCTTCCCATAACATCCTTGGATATACCCCGTCAGGCCCGGGAGACTTGTCTATCTTCAAGTTATTCAAAAACCCCAACACATCTTCCCTCCTAACGAGCACTTCCTCGAGCTTACCAGTCTGTTTCACACCGTCCTCTTCAGTAATACACCCCTTCTCATTCGTAAATACCGAAGAGAAGTACTCATTCAAAACCTCACTTATCTCTTCCGGCTCAACACACAGTCTCCCGCTATTGTCCTTGACCGGACCTACGGTCCCCCTAGTCATCCTCATATTTCTGACATACGCGTAAAAGGCCTTGGGGTTTTCTTTTATCCTACCCGCCAAGCATTTTTCATGCCCTCTCTTAGCTCTCCTAATCCCTTTCTTCAGATCCTTCCTGGCCATCTTGTATCCCTCCAGAGCTATGCCTGTGCCCTTTTTCCTCAACTTTATATACGCATCCTTCTTCTTCCTAACAAGACTCTCAACCTCTCTTGTCAACCACGGTTCCCTCACATGACCATCCCTTCCCTGTCTGACAGGGACATGCTTATCAATGGCCCCTACTATCTGCTCCTTGAAAAAGTTCCACATTTCGACCGTGCCCTTCCCTGCCAGCATATGCTCCCAACTTATGCTCCTCAGTTCCTGCCTGACAGCATCATATCTACCCTTCCCCCAATTGTAAACCTTGCCCTGTTGCACATACCTATCCCTCTCCATTACCACAGTGAATGCTACAGAATTGTGATCACTATCTCCAAAGTGCTCGCCCACCAACAGCTCTATCACTTGCCCTGGTTCATTACCTAGTACCAAATCCAATATTGCCTCCCCTCTGGTCGGGCAGTCTACATACTGAGTCAGAAAAGCTTCCTGGACATACTGCACAAACACTACCCCATCCAAACTATTCGATCTAAAGAGTTGCCAATCAATATTTGGGAAGTTGAAATCCCCCATAATTACTACCCTGTGACTTCTGCTCCTTTCCAAAATCTGTTTCCCAATCTGCTCTTCCACCTCCCTGCTGCTATTGGGGGGCCGATAGAAAACTCCCATCAAGGTGACTGCTCCTTTCCTGTTCCTGACCTCAACCCACAGTGCCTCAGTCGGCAGATCCTCCTCGAAAATTCTTTCAGCAGTTGTTACACTATTTCTAACTAACAATGCCACCCCCCCACCTCTTTTACCATCATTCCTAATCTTATGAAAACATCTATAACCAGGTACCTCCAAGAACCATTCCTCCCCCTCACCTATCCACGTTTCAGTGATGGCCACAACATCGTAGTCCCAAGTGCCCATCCACGCCTTCAATTCACTCACCTTATTCCTGATGCTTCTTGCGTTGAAGTATACGCACTTTAACCCTTCTCCGTGCCCATCTGTCCTCTGCGACAGTGCTACCTTCCCCAATACCTCACTACACTCTTTGTCTTTCTGAGTGGACCCACTGGTCCCTGGACTACAAGTCCGGTTCCCATCCCCCTCCCAAACTAGTTTAAACCCTTCCGAACAGTACTAGCAAACCTCCCTCCCAGGATATTGGTGCCCCTCTGGTTCAGATGCAGCCCGTCCTGTTTGAACAGGTCCCATCTTCCCCAGAATGCAGTCCAATTATCCAAGAACTGGAAGCCCTCTCTCCTACACCATTCCTGCAGCCACGTGTTCAGCTGTGCTCTCTCCCTATTCCTAGCCTCACTATCACGTGGCGCCGGCAACAAACCAGAGATAACAACTCTGTCCGTCCGAGCTTTCAGCTTCCAGCCTAACTCCCTAAACTCACTTCTAACATCTGTGCCACCCTTCCTTCCTACGTCGTTGGTGCCAATGTGCACCACGACCTCTGGCTGCTCCCCCTCCCCTTTAAGGATCCTGAAGACGCGATCACAAACATCACGGACCCTGGCACCAGGTAGGCAACAAACCATCCGTGCGTCTCGCTTGCGCCCACAGAACCGCCTGTCGGTACTCCTCACCATCGAGTCCCCGATGACTAGTGCTCTCCCATTCTCCCTCCTTCCCTTCTGAGCCACAGTGCAGGACCCCGTGCCAGAGGCCCGTTCACTGCAGCCTGCCCCCGATAGGCCGTCCCCCCCAACAGTATCTAAAACTGTATACTTGTTGCTGAGGGGAACGACCACAGGAGATCCCTGCACTGACCTCTTCCCACCTCTAACTGTTACCCAGCTGCCTTTGTTTTGTGGAGTAACGACATCCCTGTAGCTTCTATCTATCACCCCCTCAGCTTCCCGAATGATCCTCAGTTCATCCAGCTCCAGCTCCAGTTCCCTAACACGGTCTGATAGGAGCTGGAGACGGATGCACTTCCAGCAGGTGAAGTCGGCAGGGTCACCGGAGGTTCCCCTCACCTCGAACATACTGCAGGAGGAGCACTGCACTCCCCTGGCTGCCATTTCTTTTACTCAATTACCCCTTAATTAAGTACAAATATAGATATTAACAAAAACAGTGAAATAGCTTACCTGTTCAGTCCTTTTTGGCTAGAGGAGGAGGGTAAAAAGGGTCTTATTATTAGGTTAGAGGAGGAGGATGTGTGGGAGACACTACATGTGTAGTGTCTCGGGTTAACTCTGCTCCGCACCTTTAAAGAAAATACCTACCCAGGAGTCCTTGCTGCCGTCCAGCTTCCGGTTCCTCCCGCGCCAAAAGTAACTTGAACACAAGGAAAACAGTAAGTACAACTTTTAAAACAACTTTTAAAACACAGCTCCTGTTGCCTTCACTTACCCACCGAAGAGTCGCTACCTTCTCCTGCTTCTCCGCCGGGAAATGACAGGATCCACCGTTTCCTTTTCCCGTAGGGCCTTGAGGACATTCCGTGCAGACCACTGCCTGATGGACCGGTGGTCAAAGGTGTTTTTCCGCAGAAACTGCTCCACGAAGGATAGGTGGTACGGCGCCGCCCAACTGCACGGTGCGTTCCGCGGCAATGTGACCAGGCCCATCCTTCGCAACACCGGGGACAGATAGAACCTCAGCACGTAGTGACACTTGGAGTTTGCGTACTGGGGATCGACACATAGCTTGATGCAGCCGCACACGAAGGTGGTCATCAGGATGAGGGCCACGTTGGGTACATTTTTCCCGCCCATGTCCAGAGATTTGAACATCGTGTCCCTCCGGACCCGGTCCATTTTAGATCCCCAGACGAAGCGGAAAATGGCTCGGGTGACTGCCACGGCGCAGGAGTGGGGTATGGGCCAGACCTGCGCCACGTAGAGCAACAACGTGAGCGCCTCGCACCTGATGACCAGGTTCTTACCCACAATGGAGAGAGATCACTGCCCCCACATGGCCAACTTTTGTCGTACCTTGGCTACTCGCTCCTCCCATGTTTTGGTGCACGCCCCGGCCCTTCCGAACCATATCCCCAGCACCTTCAGGTAATCTGACCTGACGGTGAAGGGGACAAAGGATCGGTCAGCCCAGTTCCCAAAGAACATGGCCTCGCTCTTGCCGTGGTTAACTTTGGCTCCCGAGGCCAGTTCGAACTGGTTGCAGATGCTCATCAGTCTGCGCACGGACAGCGGATCCGAGCAGAAGATGGCGACGTCATCCATGTACAGGGAGGTTTTGACCTGAGTGCCTCCGCTGCCTGGGATTGTCACCCCTCTTATGCTCGCATCCTTCCTAATAGAGCAAAGGGTTCAATACAGCAAACAAACAAGACCGGGGACAGAGGACAGCCCTGTCTGACTCCAGATTTGATCGGGAAACTTTCTGATTCCCACCCGTTGATTGAGACTGCGCTACTGATGTTTGTGTAGAGCAGTTGGATCCAATTGCAGATTCCCTCCCCAAACCCCATTTTGGAAAGCACGTCCATCATGTAGGTGTGCGATATCCTGTCAAAAGCCTTCTCCTGGTCCAGGCTGATGAGGCAGGTGTCCACCCTCCTGTCCCGTACGTAGGCGATCGTATCCCTGAGTAGCGCGAGACTATCAGAGATCTTCCTGCCGGGTACAGTACAGGTCTGATCGGGGTGAATCACCAACTCCAGAGCAGACTTGACTCGACTGGCTATGACTTTGGACAGAATCTTGTAATCAACATTAAGCAGTGAGATGGGCTGCCAATTTCTGATTTCTACCCTCTCCCCCTTCTGCTTGTAAATGAGGGTGATGATGCCTTTTCTCATGGATTCTGACATGCTACCGGCCAGGAGCATACTCTCGTATACTTCCAGCAGGTCCGGGCCGACCCAGTCCCACAGGGCCGAGTACAACTCGACCGGTAAGCCGTCGCTCCCGGGAGTTTTACTCGCCTCGAAAGACTCGACGGCCTTTGTCAGCTCGTCCAGAGTTAGTGGCTTGTCCAGTCCCTCCCTCCTGCTGTCATCTAAGACCTCTGTGATAGATGACAGGAAGGACTGGGAGGCTCTGCTGTCTGTGGGCTTCGCGTCATACAGCCCAGCATAAAAGGATTTGCTGATCCTTAGTATGTCGGACTGCGAAGACGTTACCGAGCCATCTTCTTCCTTCAGGCTGCTGATAACAGAGCTCTCTCTGTGTACCTTTTGGAAGAAGTAACGCGAGCACGTCTCATCCTGCTCGATGGAGCGGACTCTGGACCGGAAGATGATCTTGGAGGCCTCCTTGGCAAAGAGCGAGGCCTGCTGGCTCTTCACCTCTTTAATGTACTCAGATATTTTGAGTGGGACTCGAACCCACAACCTCTGACTCAGGCAAAAGTGCTACCCACTGAGCCATGGGTAACACCTTAAAGTCAAAGGAGCTTGGAGCCAGGTGTATTGTTGGGATTCACTAAACTTTGGTTCTTGCCAACTTTATGCCTGAGCTCTCTGGACTTGGATAAATGAGTTGTGTCCTTACAGGGTGAGAGTGACAGTCCATAGTGGGGAAAATAGACCCTCTACCTGGACTTTGGCTTGGAGACTGGGAAGGATAGCACCTGCCAAACACACAGCTGCCCCATTCCCCCCCACCCCCCCACAAGGTAAACGAATGAATAGACTTGCTGCTTTTTTTTTAACGACTTTGTGTACTGTGAATCCAGGTATTGTTTCCTGCAGTAGATAGTACCTGGAATCTCCCTCGAATGTTGTTCAGATCAACTCTGGAAATTTTAAAAGAACCACATTCTACTCTGATTTTTTTTTTAAAGTTTCAGCCTTTTCACACAGGCCTATCAGAAATACTCTGGAGCTTGTATCATCGAGAAGCTGTCTGGGCTTTAATTTAATAGGGAGCAGTGATTGGGGAATATTTCACCCTGCAGCAGACTTGTTTAAGTTTATCTTGTTGTATGCAACACTCGAACTGCCCTGAGAGAGGAGCTAGCTTGCTTTTGGAGCCTTTCTAGGATCAAGGCATTGTCGATAATTTATCCTCCTTGAGAACTAGAGGTGTTTCCTTAACGCAGTGACACGTCCCAAGGCACGTCACAGGAATCTAATCAGACAACAATTGACAGATTGTCACCATTAGACTAGCTTTTTAAAAAAAAAATTCCAGATTTATTAATTAAATTCAAATTTCACCATCTGCCGTGGTGGGATTCGAACCCGTGTCCCCAGAGCACTAGCCTGGGCCTTTGGATTACTAGTCCAGTAACACTATGCCACTGCTTCCCCATTAATTGATCCCCCTCATCTGGGATGGGTTGACCCTGGATCCCCGCGAGGTTGAATCTGACCCTGGGTAACCCAGGGGCTGGGTTTGACTCTTGATCTGACCCTGGGCACGCGGGCCTACTCCTGGATTAAACCTCAAATGCTGGAGCTGTGGTTTCATTTTATTCTTTTCCCCATTTTAATTAAACTGCTAATTCAGTAGGTTGCAGTTGTTGGAATTGATGACGTTTAGCCTGAAATGCAAGAGTTCAGCTTAATCCTTTTTAATTTTGTTGTGATAAACTGCAAGATAGCATCATGATTCATTTTAACTCTTTGAGGACTGGTGTAGTATTTTAATTTCCTCTATGTTCTCCCCTCCTCTCATGAATGTTGATTCCTTCTTGCTGTGTAACCCCAATGGTGCTGTAATCTCTCTTGTGCCTTATCCAAGTGGCCATCATTCAAAAGTGACCCCAATACAGTGATTGATGGCTGGGCTGTTCGACCATGAGAGGAAGCACTAGAGCCCCATCGTGATCCTGCCTTGGTGTCCACTTTCCGGGTGATGTTTTGTCACCCTAGTGCAAGTTTAGTGACCTTAATTCCACTCTTGATTAGTTATGCCTGTCTTCTTCTGGGATATGTCGAACATTCCTTGTTCCAGTCCTACTCAGGCCCCCTCCCCCAACTCTTTTTTTCGGTGCATTGATGACTGTATTGGTGCCGTTTTCTGCTCTCACCCCGAACTGGAAAACTACTTCAACTTTGCTTCCAATTTCCACCCTTCTCTCACCTTTACATGGTCCGTCTCCGACACTTCCCTTCCCTTCCTCGACTTCTCTGTCTCCATCTCTGGGGATAGGTTGTCTACCAATATCCATTATAAGCCCACCGATTCCCACAGCTACCTCGACTACACTTCTTCACACCCTGCCTCCTGTAAGGACTCCATCCCATTCTCCCAGTTTCTCCGTCTCTGACGCATCTGTTTTGATGTAACCTTCCACAACAGTGCTTCTGATGTGTCTTCCTTTTTCCTCAACTGAGGATTCTCCCCCTCACTGTGGTTGACAGGGTCCTCAACTGTGTCCGGCCCATTTCCCGTATCTCTGCCCTCACCCCTCCCTCCAAGAACTGTGACAAGGTTCCCCTTGTCCTCACTTTCCACCCTACCAGCCTCCATGTTCAAACGATCATCCACCGCCATTTTCGCCACCTCCAGCGTGATGCCACTACCAAATGCATCTCCCCCTCCCCTCCCCTGTCAGCATTCCGAAGGTATCGTCCCCTCCGTGACACCCTGGTCCCATACTCCATCACCCCTGACACCTCGTCCCCTTCCCACGGCACCTTCCCCTGCAATCGCAGGAGGTGTAATACCTGCCCATTTACCTCCTCTCCCCTCGCTATCCAAGGCCCCAAACACGCCTTTCAGGTGAAGCAGCGATTTACTTGTACTTCTTTCAATATAGTATACTGTATTCGCTGCTCACAATGTGGTCTCCTCTACATTGGGGAGACCTAAAGCAGACTGGGTGACCGTTTTATGGAACATCTCTGCTCAGTCCGAAAACAGCACCCTGCTCTTGCACCCACATCTGTGTCCTGGGATTGCTGCAGTGTTCCAGTGAACATCAACGCAAGCTCGAGGAACAGCATCTTATTTACCGATTAGGCACACTACAGCCTGCCGGACTGAACATTGAGTTCAATCATTTCAGAGCATGTCTGGTTTTCTTTATTATTTATTTTATTTTTTAACCATGTGCCTGCCTTAAACTTGTTTTTTTCATGTTTGTGCTTTTGGACAGAGCTGTTCATTACTCTATCATTAACACTGTCTCTGGACAAATGCTTTGGCTTTCACCACACCATCAGCATTTTGCCTTTGTCGTATGACTTCTTTTTCAGTTAATCTCTCTGGCCCTCTGTCCTATCACACACCTTTCCTTTTGTTTTTTCACCCCCCCCCCCCCCCCCCCCCCACCCAGCTTCACCAGTTTAAAACCTATTACATTTCTAACCTTTGCCAGTTCTGATGAAAGGTCACTGACCTGAAACGTTAACTCTGCTTCGCTCTCCACAGATGCTGCCAGACCTGCTGAGTCTTTCCAGCACTTCCTGTGTTTATTTTACTTCCACTCTGGCTGGGATCAGCTCTCTCAGTACAGACTGCAGATTGTTCCTCGCACTTGGTGACCATCCCCTGGCTTAGCTTTTACCAAGTGGGAAATCGGGATAGGATATTCCATCTTAGTAATGAACACCACAGCCGTCATCAGGCTGCTTGGTACCTCTTATTTATTCAGTTAGCATTAAACACATTTCATCACTGGGTGTCTTGGGATCTAATATTTACTTCAATGTTGTTGCTGGAGATAACTAAATGAAGCATGCATATGGGACTCTGTGTAGTCAATCTCCTCCACTTTGCTTCCTGAATGCATTGCAAGTACAGTGTATCTACAGTAGATTAGATTAGAGATACAGCACTGAAACAGGCCCTTCGGCCCACCGAGTCTGTGCCGAACATCAACCACCTATTTATACTAATCCTACACTAATCCCATATTCCTACCAAACATCCCCACCTGTCCCTACATTCCCTACCACCTACCACCTACCTATACTAGTGACAATTTATAATGGCCAATTTACCTATCAACCTGCAAGTCTTTTGGCTTGTGGGAGGAAACCGGAGCACCCGGAGAAAACCCACGCAGACACAGGGCGAACTTGAAAACTCCACACAGGCAGTACCCGGAATCGAACCCGGGTCCCTGGAGCTGTGAGGCTGCGGTGCTAACCACTGCGCCCAGTACATGTCGTTTCTCTTTAATAACACACTGAGCACTAAAGCCATACCAACTGGCAAGTTTTTAAGTTTGGTCCCTGGGCTGTGCTCATTATATTTTTATTCTTTAATGGGATGTGGGTGCCGCTGGCGAGGCCAGCATTTATTGCCCATCCCTAATTGCCCTTGAACGGAGTGGCTTGCTAGACCATTGCAAAGGGCATTTTAAGAGTCAGCCACATTGCTGTGGGTCTGGAGTCACATGTAGGCCAGACCAGGTAAGGACAGCAGATTTCCTTCCCTAAAGGACATTAGTGAACCAGATGGGTTTTTACAACAATCGACAATGATTTCATGGTCACCGTTACTGAGACTAGTTTTCAATTCCAGATTTATTAATTACATTTAAATTCCACCATCTGCCGTGGTGGGATTTGAACCTGTGTCCCCAGAGCATTAGCCTGGGCTTCTCTATTCCTAGTCCAATGACATTATCACTATGCCACTGCCTCTCCCGGGGCAATTTGGGGCATTCAGTGGCAGCTTTGGCACAGTGGGGAGTGTCAGAGGGTCAGTACTGAGGGAGTACCGCACTTTTGGAGGGTCAGTGCTGAGGGAGTGTCGGAGGGTCAGTGCTGAGGGAGTGTCGGAGGATCAGTACTGAGGGAGCACCGCACTGTCGGAGGGTCAGTGCTGAGGGAGTGTCGGAGGGTCAGTACTGAGGGAGTACTGCACTGTCGGAGGGTCAGTGCTGAGGGAGTGTCGGAGGGTCAGTGCTGAGGGAGTGTCAGAGGGTCAGTACTGAGGGAGTACCGCACTGTCGGAGGGTCAGTACTGGGAGGTTACTGTGTGCAAATTGGCTGTCATGTTCCTGACATTTAAAAAATGACTATACTTCTGATGACTGTCAAATGCTTTGGGAGGCCATGAAAATTGCTGTAAAAATGCAAGTTCTTTCTTTTGGTTAATGGCCCATCCAGTAGAAAAAGCTTTCCAATAACTTTAGCTTGAGAGATGAGTCCTCAATATCTGCTTTATTCCAGTAACATGCTGTGATTACCTGTTGGTGGGGTAATACGTTGCAGATGGTGCCAGATCTCAGCCAGGCACTGAGCACAGTCCAGGACTTTGTGTACTCTTCTCTGTTTGCTTAATTGGATAGTCAACCATTGACTTTTTTTTGCATAATGTGTGTTCCGGTTTGCACTTGGGACTTCGAAACCAGTGACGTGTAAGAAACTGTTCTGAACACAATCAGATAGCTTAGTTGAGGAGGATCTGAAGACAAAGATCTCAGCTGTAGCAGCCATGAAGGTTCCGGTACATTTCTATTTGTATTTGTGAATAAATAGGGGCACACTATCTTCTAACACTTACAGGAAGGATGTGAATTACTGAGCCAGAGTTGTGTTGAGCAGTGAGGCCTGAGACTAAGCTTCAAATCCTGTGTGGACTGATGGGGTGATATAACTGGCAGAGATTTGAGGCTAAGGAGCTGAGTCCAATGTGTGTGTGTCAGCAACTTGAGAGAAATTAACATGGATGAAGCTTAACTTGTGGCTCTCAGACTCCAGTGTGCATACTGTAAAGACTGAGGGTTTAGCAATATCGGCTGTACTGCTCCCCAGAAGATGGTGGATTCCAGGGGTTAATTGAGACTTTTGGAATCATACAGCACAGAAGGAGGCCAATCGGCCTGTCATGCCTCTGCCAGCTCTTTTGACAGAGTTGTCCAATTACTCCCACACCCCACCCTTTACCCATAGCCCTGCAAATTTTTCACCTTCAAGTATTTATCTAATTCCCTTTTCGTAAATTATTATTGAATTTGCTTCTGCAACTCTTTCAGACAGAACATCATAACTCACTGTGTTTAAAAAGAAATCCTCCTCTCCCTCTCTGGTTCTGGTGGCAATCTGTGTTCTCTGGTTGTTGACCCTCCTGCCTTTCATATTCTATCATAACCCTTCATGATTTTGAACATCTTTGTCAAATCTCCCCTTTAACCTTCTCTGCTCTAAGAAGATCAATCCCATCTTCTCTAGTCTCTCTACATAACTGAAGTCCCTTATCCCTGGTGACATTCTAGTAAATCTCTACACCCTCTCCAAGGCTTTCAAATAGATTTATTTGTGGCAAAAGAGTAGCAAGGGATATGGAACAAAGGTGGGTAAATGGAGTTGAGGTGCTGATCAGCCATGATCTGACTGAATGGTGGAATGGATTCGAGGGGCTGAATGGCCTCCTCCTGTTCCTATGATCCTACAGTTGCTTTTCATACTGGTTTTAGTTTAGGTTTCTGGAGATGAGTGTCTGCATGCAACTCCTGGTGTTAAAACAGCTAAATCCACCTCCTACATCCTTGTATCTGCAGCAAGGGTGAGGAGGACAGCAGGAGAGGGAGGGGACATACTTCTTAATCCAGTCCTGTGGAATGTGTCCTGGGGCAGCCGTGCACCATGATCCAGAGGAAGGCATGTGATAAATGGGCTGATCTGTACAAGTTTCCAATTTGAGGTCACGCCTTGTGCCCTGTTTTAAAGCTGTGGTTGTGTTATTTTGGAGTGTGCTGTAGTGAAGGGTGAGAGTTATGAAACGTGTACAATTGCAAACTGGCGTTTTTGCAACTCCTGCAGGTTTTTTCCTATTTAATGAGGTGAATCTGTTCCACATCCTGAACAGGTTGCTGACAGACTTATTTCCACCAAATTTTATTTTCCTTTGTTTTTAAATGGAACAAACATTGTTAATTCACTGCACTGTAATTGTTGTTGTTAGATGTGGCTAGCAACAGTCTGTCTACGACTAAGAAATATTATTGTCTTGGCCAATTTTATCCCCCAAACAACATTTTATTTTTATTTGTCTCATTGCTATTTGTGGGATCTTGCTGTGTGCAAATTGGCTGCCACTTTTCCTACATTACCACAACAACTTGAATTTATATAACAGTCCTGAACACTGAAAATATCCCAAGGTGCTTCACACGGAGTGTCAACAAACACAAAATTGACCATGTTTGGTCAAAGAGGTAGGTCTTAAGGAGCTTCTTAAAGGTGGAGAGAGAGGCGGAGAGGTTTAGGGAGGGAATTCCAGAGCTTGGGGCCCAGGCAGCTGAAGGTATGCCCACCCCCACCAATGGTGCAGTGATGGAAATTGGGGATGTTTAAGAGGCCAGAATTGGTAGAGCACAGAGATCTTGGAGGGTTGTCGGAAGTTACAGAGTTAGGGAGGGGCGAGATCATGGAGGGATTTGAAAACAAGGATGAGAGTTTTAAAATTGAGGCGTTGCCGGACACATTACAAGTGATTACACATCAAAAATCCTTCATTGTCTGTAAAGTGGTTTGAGGTTGGAAAAGGTACTGTGTAGAGGCACGTTTTTCTCTTTGATCTGCTCATCCCTTTAATACTAACTGTAACCTTTGTAACTAATGTCCAGTTACCCAACCCAAAGCCACTTCCTTTCTGCACTGTGTGTAAGAGCGGGCAGGCTGGCTGTTGTGTGAATGATGGGTGTGTCGTTGTAAAGTACACCCCATTCTACTGGGACTTTACTTCCAAACTCTCTGCTGGCCCCTCCTGTGTTTTTTTCATTCTTTCATGGGATGTGTGTGTTGCTGGCTGCCCATCCCTAATTGCCCTTGAACTGAGTGGCTTGCTCGACCATTTCAGAGGGCAGTTAAGAGTCAATCACATTGCTGTGGGTCTGGAGTCACATGTAGGCCAGACCGGGTAAGGGTGGCGGATTCCCTTCCCTAAAGGACTTTGGTGAACTAGATGGGTTTTGATGACAATCAGTGATAGTTTTGTGGCACCATTACTGAGACTAGCTTTCAATTCCAGATTTTGAATATATATTAATTAATTGAATTTAAATTCCACCAGCTGCCATTGTGGGATTTGAACTTGCCTCCCCAGGGCATTAGCCTGGGTCTCTGGATTACCAGTTTATTTGTGACATTACTATTATGCCACCATCTCCACTAAAGGCCTGCTCAGGTCTGCAAAAAAAAAACACCGATCCGAGCCCAACAGAACCAGACCCGACCCGTCCCGAGTCCTTCCATTTTTAAGTTAACTTACCTTCCGTTTTTCACTTTGTTGCTGACCTGCACAAGCTTCAAATAACTGTAAAAAAAACCATCTTTCTAGTCCAAAAATTCAGTTAACATTGGGGCCACTTATCTATGATCGAGCATGTCCGGCCCGTCCTGGCCCGAGCCCGAATGCCGGACTCAAGTGTGACCCGACCCGACCCGACCCATGTCGTCAGGCCCCATTGGGTTTGGGTCAGGCAGCAGACCTTTAATCACCACCACATCCTGGCACACAGTTTCACAGGCAGCACCAGCTTGGTGAATGGCTACTGCTCACATGTGGACCCAGACAGTGAGTGTCAGCAGTCTGCTGGATATGTAGGGAGCCCTTGATTTTTCTCTCCT
Organism: Heterodontus francisci; assembly: GCF_036365525.1. NCBI lineage: Eukaryota > Metazoa > Chordata > Chondrichthyes > Heterodontiformes > Heterodontidae > Heterodontus > Heterodontus francisci. The sequence continues at coordinate 60,796,956 of NC_090400.1, forward strand.
TCCTGGGGTGTCTGTCTGCTAGAACTGGGCAGACAGCCTGCTTCAAGGTCTGCTGAAACCAGTTAGAAGCTGTGTGGTAGGAAGTGTGCATATAGCCTGGATAGTGCTGTCACTCTGAGATTATAACCCACACCATTCACTCTGAGGAAATCCCTGCTAGTTCCTTCACATTCAGGAGGAGATTTGTGGGAGGAAAGGAGAGGGTAGGGGAGAGGAAGAACTTGCATTAATGTAGCACCTCAGGACATCCCTAAGTGTTTTACAGCTGATGAAGTACAGCTGAAGTGTAGTTGCTATTGTAATGAGGGCCATATCAATTTGTGCACAGTAAGAACCCACAATGTGATGATAAAGAAATAATCTTTAGGCCTTGATTGAGGGAATGTCCAGTATACTGGGGAAGAACTCCCCTTCTCTTTGAAATAATGGCCATGGTATCTTTAACATCCATCTGCCTGGGCAGATGGGACCTTGGTTTAATGTCTCACCTGAACGACAGTATCTTAGACAGTGCGGCTCTCCCTCGGTCCTGCCCCCTCAGGCAATGCGGCTCTCGCTCGGTCCTGCCCCCTCGGGCAGTGCGGCTCTCGCTCGGTCCCGCCCCCTCAGGCAATGCGGCTCTCGCTCGGTCCCGCCCCCTCGGGCAGTGCGGCTCTCGCTCGGTCCCGCCCCCTCGGGCAGTGCGGCTCTCCCTCGGTCCCGCCCCCTCGGGCGGTGCGGCTCTCCCTCGGTCCCGCCCCCTCGGGCGGTGCGGCTCTGCCTCGGTCCCGCCCCCTCGGGCGGTGCGGCTCTGCCTCGGTCCCGCCCCCTCGGGCGGTGCGGCTCTGCCTCGGTCCCGCCCCCTCGGGCGGTGCGGCTCTGCCTCGGTCCCGCCCCCTCGGGCAGTGCGGCTCTCCCTCGGTACTACACTGGGAGTGTCATCCCAGATTATGTGATCAAATCTCTGAAGTGGGACTTGAACCTGCGACTGCTGAGTGAGAAGTTAGAGTGCTACTCACTGAGCCAGAACTGAGAGGACAAGAATCCACTTACTGACCACAGCTCATCAATTTGTGGTGATGTAATTTGGTTTCTTTAACTCTTCTGTCTGCATCGCCCCACTTGCCCATCATCTGAACCCCCCCTCACCCTGATCCATCACATCACACCCCACCCTGCCCTGTCCCCACCCCACCCTCTGATGATAGAAATCCAGTTGTTCGGTACAAATTCCTCCTCTTGTCAATTCCTCTGGTATGAGGAATATGTCTCATCCCCGAGGATGTGGTTGTGTGGCGACATATTTCCAGCACTGAGTACAGCTGAATGTATGTGAGGAATTCCAGGAATGTGGAGTGTAGCTTCCATTTACAGATCCCAGAATTCAGTTTAGTCTAGTGTATTTTGTTTATTTCTTTGTTGAATGAGCTTCCCCAACGTTCCGCCCCAATCAACTTCCTCATTCATTTGAAATAAATCCTTCCATGACTGGTGTCAAATCATGAGAGACAGAATACGTTCCAACATTTATTGTGGAAGGTGGTGACTGTGTTTAATATTTTCACTCATAACTGTCTCCTGCCCAGAATTCCGGAGTCAGGAGGTCCGAATAAAACAAATAGTCTCCTTTTTTATCTTTTGGGAGCTGAATGACATTGGCTAGGCCACATTTGTTGCCCAGACAAGATGGTCCTCAAGCTAATCATGTTCCCAAACCGGTGTCCAATGAGGAATTCCAGAAAATTAATGCTGAAGAAACTGTGCAATATGTCCCAATCAGGATGCTGTGTCTCTTGGAGGGGGTGGTGTTGCCATGGCATTACTGCTCTTGTCCTTCTTGGGGTTACAGGGGAGGGAAGAGCATTTTTTAAAATATATGTTCATGGGATGTGGGTGTCGCTGGCCAGGACAGCATTTATTGCCCATCCCTAATTGCCCTTGAGAAGGTGGTGGTGAGCTGCCTTCTTGAACCGTTGCAGTCCATGTGGGATAGGTACACCCACAGTGCTGTTAGGAAGGGAGTTCCAGGATTTTGACCCAGCGACAGTGAAGGAACGGCGATATAGTTCCAAGTCAGGATGGTGTGTGACTTGGAGGGGAACTTGCAGGTGGTGGTGTTCCCATGCATCTGCTGCCCTTGTCCTTCTAGTTGGTAGAGGTCGCGGGTTTGGAAGGTGCTGTCGAGGGAGCCTTGGTGCATTGCTACAGTGCATCTTGTAGATGGTACACACTGCTGCCACTGTACGTCAGTGGTGGAGGGAGTGAATGTTTAGGGTGGTGGATGGGGTGCTAATCAAGCGTCTGCTTTGTCCTGATTGATATTGAGCTTCTTGAGTGTTGTTGGCGCTACAATCATCCAGGCAAGTGGAAAGTATTCCATCACACTCCTTGTATAGTATGGAAAGACTTTGTGGAATTAGGAGGTGAGTTACTTGCTGTAGAATATCTGGACACTAAGCTGCTGTTGTCGCCATAATATTTATGTGGCTTGTCCAGTTAAGTTTCTGGTCAATGGTAATCCCCAGGGTCTTGATGATGGGAGAATTCAGCAATGACAATGCCATTGAATCTCAAGGGGAGGTGGAGAGACCCTTTCTTGTTGCAGATGGTCATTGCCTGGCTCTTGTGTGGCGCGAATGTTGCTTGCCACTTATCAGCCTGGTGTTGTCTAGGTCTTGCTGCATTCAAGCACGGACTGCTTCATTATCTAAGGAGTTACAAAAGGAACTGAATACTACACAATCATCGGTGAACATCCCCCCCCCCCCCCCCCCCCCCATTCTGATATTATGATGGAGGGAAGGTCTTTGTTGAAGCAGCTGAAGATGGTTTGGCCTAGGACAATGCCCTGAGGAATTTCTGCAGTGATGTCTTGGATGGTAATAAGTTTCTTGGGAGCTGTGCCACTGCAATATCCAGGCGAGTAGAGTGTTTTCCATCACACTGCTGATTCAAGCCTTGTAGATGCTGGAGAGACTTTGAGGAGACTTCTCAGGACGTGAGTCACTCATCCCAGCCTCTGCTCGGTTCTTGAAGCCATAGTGTTGATGCAATTAATCCAACGTACACATCTGGTCAAAGGTGACCCTCGGAGTGTTGATAGTGGATTACTTGGTGATGGTGGAGCTATTGAAAGTCAGGGAAGGTGGTTACAAACCTACTAATTAGGAGCAGGAATAAGCCACTGACCCCCACCCCCCCCCCCCCCCCCCCCACGCCCCCGAGCCTGCTCCACCATTCAGTAAGTTCATGGCTGAACTGATTTCAACACATTACCACCTACCCCCGATAACCTTTCACCCCCTTGTTGGGATTCTTTCTGTTTGAGATAGTCATTGCCTGACACTTACTCGGCATGAATGCTATCCCCTCCCCTCCCCTCCCCTCCCCTCCCCTCCCCTCCCCTCCCCTCCCCTCCCCTCCCCTCCCCTCCCCCCTCCTCTTCTCTCATGAAGGCACCAAATTGTACTGAAATAATGTCTACAGATGCGGGACATGCTTGGTACTTTGATCAAACAGTCATTCTTCATGTGTGGGCGTTGGTTGTTTGATTGAAGGTCCACAGCTTAACTTGACCCTGTCCTCACCAAACAGGCACAACCTGGAAGGGGTCACTGGATGGTCGCCAGGTACATTTTCCCCTCGATAGTCTAGGAGTGCTAACTATAGCACTACCTTGAGCAGTGACCGAGATTAACTGAGTGGAGAGCTGGGCTCTTCTGATCTGTACGGGACTGCGAGCTGATATGATTTTCATTAACATACTAATGGCTTTATGAAGATTGAGGCCAGCTGGCGAGAGTGTCACACAAGGATTCCCCTCCCCCAGTTTCCTGACTTTACTTTCTCTAGGTTGAAATATTGGGAGAACAGGTCTTCATTAATCAGTGTTCAGCTTAGAGTTAGTGTGAATCACACCAGAGGTTGAGTGCAATGTACAGAAAGCAACACCACCTCCTGTAAGAGGATGCTACCCTCACCTAGGATCATGAGCTCTGGTTGGACATTTTACTGGAGCTATCATCACATGACTGCACCTTCCCCACCCCTGCCCTCCCGCCATTGGTCACTCAACACATCCATCTTTGATCAGGAAGAGAACTGAGTCTTTGCAGTCAAGAATCATCCAATTGGCTAACAGCCTTTTTTTAACCACCTCCAATATTTTTATAAAAAAACAATAATGTTCAAAGAAAATGAAGAAAATCACGATTTTTTAAAAATGCCTCTTTAATTTTCCCAATGATTTTCCTCCCAGCTGTTCCAGGAGATTAAACTTTAATTTCTGCAGGTGGAGATCTGGAGGAGTGTAAGACACCAGTCACCAGTGTCTGGAGGAACTGTACCCTTCTCTCTCTCTCTCTCCCTGAGATTGATCTGTCACCGTGTGAAAGATTTGCACACTTAGATAAGGACTTGGAAAAATGAAGAATAATTGAGAGAGCAATGGGCAATTGGCTGCACAGTGGCGCAGTGGTTAGCACCGCAGCCTCACAGCTCCAGGGACCCAGGTTCAATTCTGGGTACTGCCTGAGTGGAGTTTGCAAGTTCTCCCTGTGTCTGCGTGGGTTTCCTCCGGGTGCTCCGGTTTCCTCCCACATACCAAAGACTTGCAGGTTGATAGGTAAATTGGCCATTAGCAATTGTCCCTAGTATAGGTAGATGGTAGGGAAATATAGGGACAGGTGGGGATGTGGTAGGAATATGGAATTAGTGTAAATGGGTGGTTGATGGTCGGCACAGACTCGGTGGGCTGAAGGGCCTGTTTCAGTGCTGTATCTCTAAACTAAAAAATAATGTGCTTTGCAAGGAAATAGTTGGCCATGTTTGGGCCCATGACCCTTTGCCCTCTGATATTGCCGCACTGTGCTGCAGAGGTTCCAGCCAGAGGCACAAAAGGAGCGAGAGAAAATTGGAGGGAATGTTTTCTGGAGTTCATATTGGCTGTGATGCAGAAGTTTGACAGAGAAACATACCAGACTAGTGCTCACACTTGCACGTGCTCTCCCTCTCTCTCTCATATGTCTGGGTCTGTTGTAGACTGATTGAGATTGATTGCTGTGATTAATCAAAAACTCCCATTATTGTTGTATCTTGTGACTAGCAGGATGGTAGAAGCTGAGTAACATGGATCTTGGTCTTTATTTCATCCAGCAGCTTCTGGTGTTCTCTATTCTTGCTCCCTATCCTGTGTCCACCCCCTCAAGGTTGCTTGCTCAGATTGTGGGGAGTGTAGATACGGTAGTCTGTGTGTAGCACTGACATGTCATCCTACTGGCGTGACTCAATTCTACATTACTGAAAACACAAGTGCTGTGATCAAAAGCTTCTTCTGTGAAATGTTTGGTGCCAAGCCTATCTGTCTGATTGAACAGTCTGATTACATCGAGCACTTGTTGCTTCTTGTTCTTGTTGCTGTTTCAGTTGTTCTGAGCCTACAAACTCAGGACTGTGAGGCTGTATTTAATGAAGTGATTCGTCTGCAATTCACCACTCACTGACTCAGAGCGTGTTTGTGTCTTGATAACAATGTGCATGTCCAAGCATGTCTGTACATTACTGTGTGTAAATAACTACATGCATGTGTATAACTGTGTGTGTGTGTGTGTCTGTATCTGTGTATACGTCCATGATTGAATGTAGTATTTTCTCCCCGACCCCTCTCCTAAAATTTACAGGCGTTTAAACCCTAGGTTGGTGACACCTTACTAATTTACCTCCGTCTTCTCTGAGTCTATTCAGTATTGATGATGTGCAGCACTTCACCCTTTGGGCATCAGTCAGTTCCCAGGCATCTCTTGGAGCTTTTCTTGTAGGAGTTTGAGAATTGTATAGGTGTCAGTTATGAATGTGATGTATTGTGTAGCTCATTCACTACCTTGTCAGCCTTGGCTCAGTAGGTTGCACCGTTACCTCTGAGTTAGAAGGTCATGGGTTTGAGCCCCACTCCAGAGAGCAAACAATCCAGGCTAACCGTCCCAGTGCACTGCCGAGGCAGTGCTGCATTGTCAGGGGGTCAGTGCTGAGGGAGTGCTGCATTGTCAGGGGGTCAGTGCTGAGGGAGTGCTGCATTGTCACGGGGTCAGTGCTGAGGCAGTGCTGCATTGTCACGGGGTCAGTGCTGAGGGAGTGCTGCATTGTCAGGGGGTCAGTGCTGAGGGAGTGCTGCATTGTCAGGGGGTCAGTGCTGAGGGAGTGCTGCATTGTCAGGGGGTCAGTGCTGAGGGAGTGCTGCATTGTCAGGGGGTCAGTGCTGAGGGAGTGCTGCATTATCAGGGGGTCAGTGCTGAGGGAGCACTGCACTGTCGGAGGGTCAGAACTGAGGGAGCGCCGCACTGTTGGAGGGTCAGTACTGAGGGAGTGCTTCACTGTCGGGGGTTGGGTGGAACAGTATTGAAGGAGTATTGCACTGTTGGAGATGTTGTCTTTTGGATAAGATGCTAAATGTTCACACACTCCAAGTTTCATCCTCGATGGTGAACATGCCTGCACTCTGCCGATCAAGACCTGGGATTGAGTTAAGCTCCCTGTAAGGACTATAAGGGTCCAAAGTGGAATATGTTTAGATCACTGAGTCCCAGTCCTGGGTGCACATCTCAACACAAAACATCAGAGTACAACAAAATAAATGCGACCAGCGAGAGGTCGGGATCAGAGCAGGACAAAGAGCGACGGCGAGGAGCACAGTGGGTCAAAGAGTCATCTTGGTCCTGTCGTACACCTTGGACCATCAGGACGACATAGGCCCCGAGGCCGGTGACGAGGGTCCCCGGGACCCCTCATGGAGCTGGTAGACTTGGAGTAGGCTTTCAGCTTCCCCTTCAAGAATCCCCTGACACAGATCCACACGGCCTGCATCCGGGCTCGCCAGCTGACCTGCTGGCCATGTCTGTGTATTATAACATGTCTGTGTATTGGAGCCTGGTCTCCAGTCATCTCGGCCATCCCTGCCATTGGACAAAGCCCTTGATTTGCTCGGACAGTGTGGTAGTCGGTGTGCAATGGCCAGCCCATGTTAAAAGAACCCACGCACAGGCATCTTACACCCCCTCAAAATGAACTTTGGGACCTGGAATATCAGGACACTTATGGACAACCCCAGCAGTGACAGACCTGAATGTCTCACCACTATCATAGCCTGAGAAGTCTGTCACTACAACATTGATATTGCTGCCCTGAGTGAGACACGGTGGGCAGGAGAAGGCCACCTCCTTGAACAAGGTGGTGGATACACCTTCTCCTGGAAAGGGAAACCAGAAGAGGAACACAGACTCCACCGGGCCGGCTTCGCCATAAAAAAAAATGAACTTGCCGACAGCCTCAGCAAGCCCCTTTGTGGGATAAACGAATGTCTCAGGACCCTCCGGCTCACCCTAACCCAGAAACAGCACGCCACAGTCGTCCGTGTCTATGTCCTAACCGCAGAAGCAACAGATCAGGCCAAAGAGGAATTACACTCCAGCCTTGATCATTTGCTGTCCCATGTTCCAAGGAAGTCAACTCCAAGAAAAATGTAGAGAGCAGCAGCAAGCTTTCTACATGGCCTTCTCTGACCTGACAAAGGCCTTCGACTCGATCAACTGGGAGAGATTATGGACCATCCTTCTCAGATTTGGCTGCCCGGAGAAATTCATCACCATCCTCCGCCTGCTGCCCACAATGACATGCCACCTGTAATCCTTGCCAACAGATCTGCCACTGACCCAATCCGAGTGAAAACTGGGGTCAAGCAAGGCTGTGTCATCCATCGCACCAACACTCTTTTCCATCTTCCTCATCGCAACACTCACCTCATCTCCATGAAGCTCCCTGCTGGAGTACATCTACTGTACAGGATGAGTGGGAAACTATTTAACCTCCATCACCTCCAGTCCAGAACCAAGGCCACTCTATCCTCTGTCATTGAGCTGCAGTATGCTGACAATGCTTGCGAATGCGCACACTCAGAGGCCGAACTTCAAATCTTTGTCGATGCATTCATGGAGGTGGATGAAAGAATGGGCTTTAAGCTAAACATCCGGAAGACACAGGCCCTTTACCAGCCTGCTCCCACAATGCAACATCACTCCCAACTATCAAGATCCACAGCGAACCACTGGGCAATCTGTATCACTTCTCATACCTCAGAAGCCTCCTCTCAGCAAAGACCGACATCAACGATGAAGCTCAGCATTGCCTCCAGTCATCTGAGGAAAAGAGTGTTTGACGACAAAGACCTCAAACCTGGCACCAAGCTCATGGTCTACAGGGCACAGTGTTACCTGTCCTCCTGGATGTGTCAGAAACATGGACACTGTACAGCAGACATCTCAAAGCCCTGGAGAGATATCACCAGTGATCCTGCAAATTCAGTGGCAGGACAGGTGCTCCAGTATCAGTGTCCTCTCTCAGACCGACATCCCCAGTATCGAGACACTGGTCATGACTAGTCAGTTACACTGGGCGGGCCTCATCGTCCATATCAGTGTCCTCTCTCAGACCGACATCCCCAGTATCGAGACACTGGTCATGACAAGTCAGTTACACTGGGCGGGCCTCATCGTCCATATCAGTGTCCTCTCTCAGACCGACATCCCCAGTATCGAGACACTGGTCATGACAAGTCAGTTACACTGGGCGGGCCTCATCGTCCATATCAGTGTCCTCTCTCAGACCGACATCCCCAGTATTGAGACACTGGTCATGACAAGTCAGTTACACTGGGCGGGCCTCATCGTCCATATCAGTGTCCTCTTTCAGACCGACATCCCCAGTATTGAGACACTGGTCATGACTAGTCAGTTACACTGGGCGGGCCTCATCGTCCATATCAGTGTCCTCTCTCAGACTGACATCCCCAGTATTGAGACACTGGTCATGACAAGTCAGTTACACTGGGCGGGCCTCATCGTCCATATCAGTGTCCTCTCTCAGACTGACATCCCCAGTATTGAGACACTGGTCATGACTAGTCAGTTACACTGGGCTGGCCTCATCGTCCATATCAGTGTCCTCTCTCAGACTGACATCCCCAGTATTGAGACACTGGTCATGACTAGTCAGTTACACTGGGCTGGCCTCATCGTCCATATCAGTGTCCTCTCTCAGACTGACATCCCCAGTATTGAGACACTGGTCATGACTAGTCAGTTACACTGGGCGGGCCACATCGTCCATATCAGTGTCCTCTCTCAGACCGACATCCCCAGTATCGAGACACTGGTCATGACTAGTCGGTTACACTGGGCGGGCCACATCGTCCATATGCCTGACACAAGACTCCCAAAACAAACTTTCTACTCCAAGCTCTGTCATGGCAAGAGGCTACCAGGAGGGCCGAGGAAACACTACAAGGATGTCCTTAAAGCCTCCCTGAAAACATGTGACGTCTCCACTGATTCGTGGGAATCTCTTGCCCGAGATCGCCCAAAATGGAGAAGAAACACCCGCGAAGGTTCCAGCCAGTTCGAACAACGTCGACATGTCCAGGCTGCGACCAAGTGCAAACAGTGGAAGGAGCATTCGGAAATTTGAGCATCCCATTCACTCACCTCCCCAAACACCAGCTGCCTCACCTGTTGGAGAGTGTGGATCTAGAATTGGCCTATCCAGTCACCTAAGGACCCACAACCCTGGAGCAGAAGAAAGTCATCTTCGTTCCCAAGGGACTGCCTTAGAAGAAGACATGCGAACTAACACTATGAAGTCAATCTCTCAGTATTTGATGAGTCTTTCAAGGAGCATATCTGACACATACTGTACCTACCCTGGGAGAATGCAGAGGGAGCTTTACTCTGTATCTAACCCCTGTTTTTTTTTCTGCAGAGGGAGCTTTACTCTGTATCTAACCCTGTGCTGTAACTGTCCTGGGAGTGTTTGATGGGGACAGTGTAGAGGGAGCTTTACTCTGTATCTAACCCTGTGCTGTAACTGTCCTGGGAGTGTTTGATGGGGACAGTGTAGAGGGAGCTTTACTCTGTATCTAACCCTGTGCTGTAACTGTCCTGGGAGTGTTTGATGGGGACAGTGTAGAGGGAGCTTTACTCTGTATCTAACCCTGTGCTGTAACTGTCCTGGGAGTGTTTGATGGGGACAGTGTAGAGGGAGCTTTACTCTGTATCTAACCCTGTGCTGTACCTGTCCTGGGAGTGTTTAATGGGGGACAGTGTAGAGGGAGCTTTACTCTGTATCTAACCCCGTTTTCTTTCTTGGTGATTTCTTTTTTTTTATTTTATTTTTTTCCAGGGAGTCCTTGAAACCCCAGGCCCCTTTTATTTATTTTTGTCCAGAGGGGCCTTTATTTCCTAGAAACCTACAAAACCTACAGGACTGATCAGACTAGATGCAGGAAGGATGTTCCCGCTGACGAGGGTGTCCAGGACGAGGGGTCACAATCTAAGGATAAGGGGTAAGCCATTTAGGACTGAGATGAGGGATTTCTTCACCCAGAGGGTGGTGAACCTGTGGAGTTCTCTACCATGGAAAACAGTTGAGGCCAAATCATTATCTAACTCTTTCTTGAATATGTTAATAGTTCTTAGGGCGAAAGGGTTCAAGGGATACAGGGAGACAGCAGGAACAGAGTACTGAGTTTGGATGGTCAGCCATGATCAGACTGAATGGCGGTGCAGGCTCGAAGGGCCGAATGGCCTACTCCTGTTCCTATTTTTCTATGTTCAATGAGAGGATTAACAAGGCAAGGGAATATACAGTCGATGGTAGGACCCTAGGAAGTACAGAGGGTCAGAGGGACCTTGGTGTAATTGTCCATAGATCACTGAAGGTAGCAGCACAGGTAGAGAAGGTGGTTAGGAAGGCCAACGGGATACTTGCCTTTATTAGCCGAGGCGTAGAATATAAGAGCAGGGAGGTTATGATGGAGCTGTATAAAACGCTAGTTAGGCCACAGCTGGAGTACTGTGTACAGTTCTGGGCACCACACTATAGGAAGGATGTGATTGCACTGGAGAGGGTGCAGAGGAGATTCACCAGGATGTTGCCTGGGCTGGAGCATTTCAGCTATGAAGAGAGACTGGATAGGCTTAGGTTGTTTTTCTCAGAGCAGAGAAGGCTGAGGGGGGACCTGATTGAGGTATACAAAATTATGAGGGGCATTGATAGGTTAGATAGGAAGAAACTTTTTCCCTTAGCGGAGGGGTCAATAACCAGGGGGCATAGATTTAAGGTAAGGGGCAGGAGGTTTAGAGGGGATTTGAGGGAAAAAATTTTCACCCAGAGGGTGGTTGGAATCTGGAACACTCTGCCTGAAGAGGTGGTAGAGGCAGGAACCCTCACAACATTTAAGAAGTATTTAGATGAGCATTTGAAACACCATAGCATACAAGGCTATGGGCCAAGTGCTAGAAAATGGGATTAGAATAGATAGGTGCTTGATGGCCGGCATAGACACGATGGGCCGAAGGACCTGTTTCTGTGCTGTATGACTGTATGACTCTGTGTTTCATATGTAACCCATGCTGTACCTGACCAAAGACACTGGGATGCTAATACTCTGTGGCAAACATTGAATTCCTCGCCATTACCATCATTTGTTGTGAGTGCCTAACTTCACTTCCTGATCGTTTGTTACATTTTCAAACTTCATTAATTTATTTTTCTATTTTTAACAGCTAAGTTAAATGGAACACTTTACTGTTCCTATTGAGGATGCTGAGATGAGCTTGGCAGATAGTTTGTCTTGGTGCAGTGTGGAGTGTTGGATCTTAGCTCCGGTTCTGTACCTGATTCCGGCCCAATTCTCATCAAAGTCGATTGAAATATTAAATGATTATTTGATCTAATTTAGTAATTGAATAGCAGCTGATAGGACAGTTAGTCGTGAGGTGGGGTGGATGATAAATGATATTGTATTGAACCTGCAGGAAGGTTTGAAGTTACCTGCTGGATCCAGTTCAGCAGTAGACCTGGATGGGTGATGTCAGTTTGCAGTCACACCTTTCACCTAGAATATCATTTGGTTAGCAGTGGTCCGAACCTGCCTGGTTGTGTTTTAATATTTGATGATTCTGCTGTTGACTTGAATTGTTTTGTTTGACCTGTCCTTGTAAGTAGCAGGAATGCAGCTCGCTGGCAATAATTGAAGGGCCAATGTCATTGTCTCTTTCTGTGTCAGTGTGCTGATGTTCAAAACAGAGTCATTTCAAAGCAATGATTACAATGCTTGTGACAGGAATCTGGCAGACAGAGTCACATCTCCCACTTCTAATCTCCATCCCTCATTGTGTTGCCTCTCTCACTCCCTTCCTGCTCGCCCTCTCTCCTCTCCCTTCTCTGTCCCTCTCCTCTCCCTTCTCTGTCCCTCTCCTCTTTTCCCCCCCACCCTCTGTCTCTCTGTCTCTCTGTCTCTCTGTCTCTCTGTCTCTCTGTCTCTCTGTCTCTCTGTCTCTCTGTCTCTCTCTCCATCACCACCGCACAGTACAGTGAATAGGGACGCAACTGGTACATAAGAACTATAAGTAGGCCATTCAGCCCCTCAAGCCAACTCCGCCATTCAATAAAATCATGGTTGATCGTCAAACTCAACTCAACTTTCCTTTCTGCTCCCCACATCCCTCTCAAGTGGATGTAAAAGATCCCATCGCACTATTCAAGTAACAGCAGGGTAGTTGGTCTTTGAATTGTGCCATGGTTTCCTATCGCCACCTTTGTCAGTGGTGAAGAGGATACATCACAGCTTCTCCATATTGAATGACCCCAGTGGTGAAGGATGATGGGAATAAAACAGAGTTTTTAAAGCTGACTGATCTGGAAACTAAGTTAGTATGCAGGTACAGAAAGTAATTAGGAAGACAACTGGAACATTGACCTTGATTGCAAGGGAGTTGGAATATGGAAGTAGGGAAGTTTTTCTACAACTGTACAGGACATGGGTGAGATCACACCTGGAAGACTGCCTACAGTTTTGGTCTCCTTACGTAAGGAGGGATATACTCGCATTGGAGCAGTTCAGAGAAGTTTCACGAGGCTGATTCCTGGGATGAAGGGGTTGTTTTATGAAGGAAAGGTTGAGCAGGTTGGAAGATCAGTATTGGCCAGGACACCGGCGAGAACTCCGCTGCTTTTTTTCAGTGAGCCTCCCTTGGATCTTTTACATCCTCTAAGAGGGCAGTCAGGGTCTTGCTTCAATGTCTCATCCGAAACACTGACCCTCCAGCGCAGCACTCCCTCAGTACTGACCCTCCGACAGTGCGGCACTCCCTCGGTACTGACCCTCCGACAGTGCGGCACTCCCTCGGTACTGACCCTCCGACAGTGCGGCACTGCCTCGGTACTGACCCTCCGACAGTGCGGCACTGCCTCGGTACTGACCCTCCGACAGTGCGGCACTGCCTCGGTACTGACCCTCCGACAGTGCGGCACTGCCTCGGTACTGACCCTCCGACAGTGCGGCACTGCCTCGGTACTGACCCTCCGACAGTGCGGCACTGCCTCGGTACTGACCCTCCGACAGTGCGGCACTGCCTCGGTACTGACCCTCCGACAGTGCGGCACTGCCTCGGTACTGACCCTCCGACAGTGCGGCACTGCCTCGGTACTGACCCTCCGACAGTGCGGCACTGCCTCGGTACTGACCCTCCGACAGTGCGGCACTGCCTCGGTACTGACCCTCCGACAGTGCGGGGCTCCCTTGGTACTTCCTTGGGAGCTCCGCCTGGATTATGAGCTCAAGTCTTTGAACTGGGGCCTGGATCCAAAATCTACTGGCTTCGAGGTGAGAGAGTGACCCACCGAGATCAATTCTTGACTATCAGCTGTTGTTAATTTTGTTGTTTCTTTCACAGACTGATCCAATTAGTCACGGGAGTTGGAAAAACGTGGCCATGTATGGGTTAATTCTGCGTTGAAAGTGTTGGAGGGTCTGGGGGAGAGGGAGTGAGCTGCAGACGGTGTCTGTCTGGGGGAGAGGGAGTGAGCTGCAGACGGTGTCTGTCTGGGGGAGAGGGATTGAGCTGTAGACGGTGTCTGTCTGGAGGAGAGGGAGTGAGCTGCAGACAGTGTCTGTCTGGAGGAGAGGGAGTGAGCTGCAGACAGTGTCTGTCTGGAGGAGAGGGAGTGAGCTGCAGACGGTGTCTGTCTGGGGGAGAGGGAGTGAGCTGCAGACGGTGTCTGTCTGGGGGAGAGGGAGTGAGCTGCAGACGGTGTCTGTCTGGGGGAGAGGGAGTGAGCTGCAGACGGTGTCTGTCTGGGGGAGAGGGAGTGAGCTGCAGACGGTGTCTGTCTGGGGGAGAGGGAGTGAGCTGCAGACGGTGTCTGTCTGGGGGAGAGGGATTGAGCTGTAGACGGTCTGGGGGAAGGGAATGAGCTGCAGACAGTGTCTGTCTGGAGGACAGGGTGTGAGCTGCAGACAGTGTGTCTGGCGGAGAGGGTGTGAGCTGTAGCGGTGTCTGGAGGAGAGGGAGTGAGCTGTAGCGGTGTCTGACTGGAGGAGAGGGTGTGAGCTGTAGCGGTGTCTGTCTGGAGGAGAGGGAGTGAGCTGTAGCTGTGTCTGTCTGGAGGAGAGGGAGTGAGCTGTAGCGGTGTCTGTCTGGAGGAGAGGGAGTGAGCTGTAGACGGTGTCTGTCTGGAGGAGAGGGAGTGAGCTGTAGACGGTGTCTGTCTGGAGGAGAGGGAGTGAGCTGTAGACGGTGTCTGTCTGGAGGAGAGGGAGTGAGCTGTAGACGGTGTCTGTCTGGAGGAGAGGGAGTGAGCTGTAGACGGTGTCTGTCTGAAGGAGAGGGAGTGAGCTGTAGACGGTGTCTGTCTGGAGGAGAGGGAGTGAGCTGTAGACGGTGTCTGTCTGGAGGAGAGGGAGTGAGCTGTAGACGGTGTCTGTCTGGGGGAGAGGGAGTGAGCTGTAGACGGTGTCTGTCTGGGGGAGAGGGATTGAGCTGTAGACGGTGTCTGGGGGAAGGGAATGAGCTGCAGATGGTGTCTGTCTGGAGGAGAGGGAGTGAGCTGCAGACGGTGTCTGTCTGGGGGAGAGGGAGTGAGCTGCAGACGGTGTCTGTCTGGGGGAGAGGGATTGAGCTGTAGACGGTGTCTGGGGGAAGGGAATGAGCTGCAGATGGTGTCTGTCTGGAGTAGAGGGAGTGAGCTGTAGACTGTGTCGGGGATGGGAGTGAGCTGTAGACGGTGTCTGTCTGGGGGAGAGGGAGTGAGCTGCAGACAGTGTCTGTCTGGAGGAGAGGGAGTGAGCTGTAGACGGTGTCTGTCTGGGGGAGAGGGAGTGAGCTGCAGACGGTGTCTGTCTGGGGGAGAGGGATTGAGCTGTAGACGGTGTCTGTCTGGGGGAGAGGGATTGAGCTGTAGACTGTGTCTGTCTGGCTGGGGTGCATGTTGTGGGAGCCTGATTTTGCATCAATATATTTGTAACCTTATAAGGAAAAAGCTTGCTAGCTCCTCGAAAGGTTGGCAATAAACAGTTGCAGTGACCCTGCTCCCTCTCTCGAGTACGAGACTATGGGGCAGCTGTAAATCGTTCTCCTGATTCCTGCCTCACAGCAAGCTACTGGGTAATGATCAGTGCTCCCTCTAATTTCTGTTTGCTGTGTGCGGCCTGTTTGTTCTCTGCACGTTACATTCTGTATTGCTGCACACCCACGCAGCTCAGAGGGAACATTGTAATGATTCCGACGCTCCTGTGAATGAAGCAAAGTGTTTCTGATCAGTGATCAAGCCTTTTTCATTTGCAATTTCCACCCCCCCCGCCCCTTTTCCCCCCCATCCCACCTCTTTCTCTCTACCCCTGTCCTGAAGATCTTGATGCCTCACCCAGGCCAGCATTTCTCCAAAACCTGACCAGGCTATTCAACTAAAAGGGGCATCACAGCCAAGGTGTGACAGTGTTGAGGGAGCTTTGCTCTGTATCTAACCCCTTTTTTCCCTCTGTATCTAACCTGTGCTGTACCTGCTCTGAGAGTGTTTGTTGCTGACATGTGTACGAAATTTTAAAAATAAGTTGTTAAATCCTATTTTTTTCCTCAATTTGAGCATGCATATATGCGAATATATGAACCAGGAGCAGGAGTGGGCTATTCGGCCCTCGAGCCTGCTCTGCCATTCAATAAGATCATGGCTGATCTGTTTGTGGACTCAACTCCACTTTCCTGCCTAAGCCCAACACACTTTGTCTCCCTTGTTTGTGAAGAATCTGTCTACCTCTGCCTTAAAAACGTTTAATGATCCTGCCTCCACTGCTGTCTGGGGAAGAGAGTTCCACAGACTCACAACCGCCTGAGAGAGAAAAAATTCTCATCTCTGTCTTAAATAGGAGACCCTTTATTTGAAACTGTCTCCCACAGGAGGAAACATCCTTTCAACATTCGCCCTGTCGCGTCCCCTCAGGATCTTGTTTGTTTCAATGAGATCACCTCTCATCCTTCTAAACTCCAATGAACACAGACCTAACCTGTCCAACCTTTCCTCAGAAGATAACCCTCTCATCCCAGGAATCAATCGAGTGAACCTTCTCTGAACTGCTTTCAATGCAATTATATCCTTTAAGTAAGGATACCAAAACTGTACACAGTACTCTAGATGTGGTCTCACCAATTCCCTGTACAACTGTAGCAAAACATCTCTCCTTTTATATTCCATTCCCCTTGCAATAAACGACAACATTGCATTTGCCGCCTTAATCACTAGCTCTACCTGCATACTAACATTTTGTGTTTCAAGATCACCTTTTTATTGGCTGCTCCGAGTTGTCTGCCTGTACGTATGGACTGGGTGACTCAGGACTGCAGTGGATTCATTCCCCTGGACTCTCTGACTCTGTAGCTGCGTTCTTGTGTACCTCTGGTGATGGCATTTGACCTTTATCCCTGACCTGTGAGCTAGGGGCGTGCTAGACTCCCTGGAACTGGTGCAAGTGTGACAGCCTCTTCCCAAGGATCAGTTTTATCCACATTAACTCATCCTTGCCCAGGACCTTGAATTTACCACACTCCTCGCCTCCCTCAATCATCACTTTCTCCCACACCCATTCTCCCACAGCATTTAAAACCCAAGCTTAACCCCTTTGAATTTCTAGCTCCTGACTCACCAGATCATCTTTCTCACTTTATCTGCCTTAGTGATGTTATTGGATCTTCTCGTCTCTTAGACCATAGAAAAATTACGGCACAGAAGGAGGCCATTCAGCCCATCGTGTCTGTGCTGGCTGAAAAAACTAGTTCCCCAATCTAATCCCACCTTCCAGTACCTGGTCCATAGCCTTGCAGCTTGCCGCACTTCAAATGCATGTCCAGGTATCTTTGAAAAGAATTGAGAGTTTCTGCCTCCACCACCGTTCCTGGCAGTGAATTCCAGACACCCACCACCCTCTGGGTGAAAAAGTTTTTCCTCATGTCCCTTCTAATCCTTCTATCAATCACCTTAAATCTGTGTCCCTGGTAATTGACCTCTCCACTAGGGGAAACAGGTCCTTCCTGTTTACTCTATCGAGGCCCCTCATAATTTTGTACATCCCAATTAACTCCCCCCTCAGCTTCCTCTGTTCTAAGGAAAACAACCCTAGCCTATCCAATCTTTCCTCATAGCTGCAATTTTCAAGCCCTGGCAACATTCTTGTAAATCTCCTCTGTTCTCTCTCCAGAGCAATTATGTCCTTTCTGTAATGTGGTGACCAGAACTGTACACAATACTCCAACTGTGACCTAACCAGCATTTTATACAGTTCCAGTATTACAGCCCTGCTTTTGTATTCTATACCTCGGCCAATAAAGGAAAGCAGTCCATATGCCTTCTTCACCACTCTACCTGTCCTGCCACCTTCAGGGACCTGTGGACATGCACTCCAAGGAGTTGAAGATGATCCTCAGCGCATCCGCTCTTTCCTCCCTGGCTTCCTTTAATAACCTGGGATACAATCCATCTGGCCCTGGCGATTTATCCACTTTCAAGGATGTCAGACCCTCTAGTACTTCCTCTCTCATTATGTTTATCATATCTAATATTTCACACTGCTTTTCTTTAACTATAATGTCTACATCAACCCTCTCCTTTGTGAAGACAGAAACAAAAAACTCAATAAGAACCCTGCCCACATCTTCTGCATCCATGCATAAGTTCCCATGTACATCTCTGATAGGCCCTACCCTTTCCTTAGTTATCCTCTTGCTCTTAATGTACTGAGAAAACATCTTTGGGTTTTCCTTGATTTTACCTGCCAATAATTTTTCATGTCCTCTCTTTGCTTTTCTAATTTCCTCTTTTACTTCACCCCTTCACTTTCTATACTCCTCTCGGCTTTCTAAAGTATTAAGTTTTTTGTGACCGTCATAAGCTTTCTTTTTCTGCTCTAACTTACCCTGTAAGCTTCTAGATAACCAGGGGGCTCTAGATTTGGCCGTACCACCCTTTATCTTAGTGGGGACATGTCTACACTGTGCCTGTAGTATCTCGCTTTTGAATGCTTCCCACTGATTTGCCACTGATTTTCCCTCAAGTAGCTATATCCAGTCCACTTTCGCCAAGTCACCTCTCAGTTTTAAAAGATTTGCCTTCTCCCAATTTAGAACTTTTACTCCTGTTTTATCTTTGTCCTTTTCCATGTTTATGCTAAAACTAACTGTGTTATGGTCAATATTTCCAAAATGGTCACCCACTTGCCCAGCTTCATTACCGAAGACTAAATCTAGAACTGCGCCACCTCTCGTTGGGCTTGTTACGTACTGGCTAAAAAAGTTCCCTTGAATGCAGTTCAAGAATTTTGTCCCCTCTGTGCCCTTCACACTGTTTGTATCCCAGTTGATATTGGGGTAGTTGAAATCCCCAACTATTATTTCCCGATAGTTTTTGCATTCAGAAATTTGCCTATATATTCTTCTATCTCCCTCTCACTATTTGGGGGCTACAGTACACAGACTGTCGTGTGGCTGCCCCTTTTTAATTTCTCAGCTCAACCCATATGTCCTCATTTGATGATTCATTTAGCATATCACCCCTCCTCACAGCTGTAATTGATTCTTTAACCAATAATGCTACACCCCCTCCTTTTTTTTAATCTCCCTCTCTATCTTGCCTGAAAACTCTATCCAGGCATGTGGAGCAGCCATTTTTGCCCCTCTTTAAGCCGTTTCCATTATAGCAAAGATATCGTGTTGCCATGTGTCTATCTGTGCCCTCAGCTCATTAGCTTTATTTGCTATACTCCTTGCATTTCAATAAATACCTTTTAACACTGCCAGATTCCTGTGCTGCACACTTTTTAACCTTTTGCTTCTTCTGTCTTTCAGAATCACTCGCTAATTTTCTGCCTCCTGTTCCCTGCCCTGAAATTGTCCTATCTAAGACTGTGCTGAGGTTCCCATCCGCCTGCCAAACTAGTTTAAACCATCCCCAACAGCACCAGCAAACCTTCCTGCAAGGATATTTGTTCCAGTCCTGTTCAGGTGCAGACTGTCCAGCTTGTACAGGTCCCACCTTCCCCAGAACCGGTCCCAATGCCCCAGAAATCTGAAGCCCTCCCTCCTGCACCATCTACCCAGCCATGCAGTCATCTGGTGTGTTTTCCTATTTCTATACTCACTAGCACGTGGCCTTGGGAGTAATCCGGAGATTACTACCTTTGAGGTTCTGTTTGCTAATCTCGTTCCTAACTCCCTAAACTCAGCCTGCAGGACTTCATCCCTCTTTCTTCCTATATCGTTGGTACCAATCTTTCCAAATTCAAAATAAAATCTTTCCTTTGATGATCTCCCATTAACCACAGTTAGGTTTAAAATGTAGAATCATAGAACGTTTATGGCACAGAAAGAGGCCATTTGGCCCATCGTGTCTGTGCAGGCCAAAAAATCGAGCCACACAGCCTCATCCCACCTTCCAGTATTTGGTCGGCAGCCCTGCAGATTACGGCACTTATGGTGCATATCTAGACACCTTTTGAATGAGTTGAGGGTCTCTGCCTCAACTACCCACTCAGGCAGAGTTTCAGACCCCACCACGCTCTGGGTGAAAGAAATTTTCCTCATCTTCCCTCTAATCTTCCTACCAATCAATTTAAATTTATGCTCCCTAGTCACTGACCCTTCTGCTAAGGTAAATAGGCCCTTCAACTCCACTCTATCCAGGCCCTTCACAATTTTGTACATTTCAATGAGATCTCCTCTCAGCCTTTTCTGTTCCAAGGAGAACAACTCCAGTCTATCCAATCTTTCCTCAAAGCTACAATTTTCCAGTCCTGACAACATCCTCGTAAATCTCCTCTGTACCCTCTCTAGTGCAATTACATCCTTTCTGTAATGAGGTGACCAGAACTGCACACAGTATTCAAGTTGTGGCCTAACCAATGAGTTATAGTGTATTATATATTCTGTTTGATAATTTTGCTAGAGGTGACTGATTGATAAAGAGAATGGAATGTTTGTAGTGTCAATGAATTTTCAGCAGGAATTCAACAAGTTGGCTGACAAGAGGCTTGGTACAAAAATTCAGGCATATGATACAAGAGGAAATGTAGCATCAAAGATAGAAACAGTACACATTGTGATGAGGAGAGACTAGAGATATGGGAACTAGCTCCACAAGAGCAGAGAAGGCAAGAGAAGGATTACTGGAGGTTTTGGAAATTAGAGAGTTTTGTTTTGAGTGAATAGGGAAAGAATATTTCCCCTGCTTGGAGAGGCAGACACGAGGAGTCAGCAATTTAAAATTGTAGCTGGGAGAGGGTTTTGGAGAAATTTCATGAGAGGATTGTTGGAGTATGGATTGATTTGTGACAGAGTGGTTAAGACAGATACCGTTGCAGCTTTTAAAACAATGGTGGGAAAAGATTCAAAGATAGAACTTAAAGATTTAGCAGCTTTCTGAAGCTGATCCAAACTGCTTGCAACCTTGGTGTTATATTTAACCAAAGTGAGCTTCCAACCACATCCACCACTAAGACCACCTATTTCCACCTTTGTAACATTGCCCAACTCCAGCCCTGCCTCAGCTCATCTGCTGTGAAAACCTCTTCTATGACTTTGTTACTTCTAGACTTGACTATACCAGTGCAGTTCTGTAAACTTGAGGTCATCCAAAACTCTGCTGCCTGTGTCTCAACTCACAACAACGCCCATCCACCCATCACCCCTGTGCTCGCTAACCTATATTAGTTTCTGGTCAAGCATGGGTGGAGTCAGTCGCTGGGGAACGGAGTTTGAAGTGGGAACGAAAGCAATGGTTTCAGTCTTCCCGATATCACCGGGCAATGGGGAGAGAGCGGGACAGTGGGATTGATATGGGGCAATGGGGAGAGAGCGGGACAGTGGGATTGATATGGGGCAATGGGGAGAGAGTGGGACAGTGGGATTGCTATGAGGCAATGGGGAGAGAGCGGGACAGTGGGATTGATATGGGGTATGGGGAGAGAGCGGGACAGTGGGATTGATATGGGGCAATGGGGAGAGAGCGGGACAGTGGGATTGATATGGGGTATGGGGAGAGCGGGACAGTGGGATTGATATGGGGCAATGGGGAGAGAGTGGGACAGTGGGATTGATATGGGGTATGGGGAGAGAGCGGGACAGTGGGATTGATATGGGGCAATGGGGAGAGAGCGGGACAGTGGGATTGATATGGGGTATAGGGAGAGAGCGGGACAGTGGGATCGATATGGGGCAATGGGGAGAGAGTGGGACAGTGGGATTGATATGGGGTATGGGGAGAGCGGGACAGTGGGATTGATATGGGGTATGGGGAGAGAGCGGGACAGTGGGATCGATATGGGGTATGGGGAGAGAGCGGGACAGTGGGATTGATATGGGGCAATGGGGAGAGAGCGGGACAGTGGGATTGATATGGGGTATGGGGAGAGAGCGGGACAGTGGGATCGATATGGGGCAATGGGGAGAGAGTGGGACAGTGGGATTGATATGGGGTATGGGGAGAGAGCGGGACAGTGGGATTGATATGGGGCAATGGGGAGAGAGCGGGACAGTGGGATTGATATGGGGTATGGGGAGAGAGCGGGACAGTGGGATTGATATGGGGCAATGGGGAGAGAGCGGGACAGTGGGATTGATGTGGGGTATGGGGAGAGAGCGGGACAGTGGGATTGATATGGGGCAATGGGGAGAGAGCGGGACAGTGGGATTGATATGGGGCATGGGGAGAGAGCGGGACAGTGGGATTGATATGGGGCAATGGGGAGAGAGCGGGACAGTGGGATTGATATGGGGCAATGGGGAGAGAGCGGGACAGTGGGATTGATATGGGGCAATGGGGAGAGAGCGGGACAGTGGGATTGATATGGGGCAATGGGGAGAGAGCGGGACAGTGGGATTGATATGGGGCAATGGGGAGAGCGGGGGACAGTGGGATTGATATGGGGCAATGGGGAGAGAGCGGGACAGTGGGATTGATATGGGGCAATGGGGAGAGAGCGGGACAGTGGGATTGATATGGGGCAATGGGGAGAGAGCGGGACAGTGGGATTGATATGGGGCAATGGGGAGAGAGCGGGACAGTGGGATTAGTTTGGGATTGTTCTCGCATTTTTGGGTGAATTCATACTTTTACTGCTCGGTGAAAATTGTCTACAAATGTCTACTTTCCTAGTTGACTGTCTGGACATTGCAATATTTATGTCAGTCTGTCCATATATTTCTATGTCTGAGAGCACATGTCTGTGCAAGAGTGTGCATATCTTTGTCATTCATTCGTTCTTTGATGCATTCAGAGTCCAGTGCGGTCGTTATGGGGAAAATCATGCTTTGGTTCTGTGACATTTAATTCATCATCTCATTGTGAACACCATCTATGACAGATCAGAATGCACCAGTACCTTGCCTAGTGTCACACTGAGGTGTGCACAGTGTGAAAGTTCACACAGTCACTGTTCCATTTTACTGAAATCCCATTGACAGCAACAGAATCATAAACCATAGTCATGTGGATTATTTCCCCTGTTCCTAATCTTTCAGGATGTCTGTCCCATCTTGCCTCCGACACTGTTGTGACTAATTTCCTGACTCGGGATCTATTTTAATAATTTCTGGCTACACATCAGTATCCTGTGTGAGATGTTGCCCACTTGTGAGGAATAGCATTTGCTGCCTGGTCTCGGTGTATATGTGGAACTGGTTTAGGGGGCCTGAATGAGATATTTGCAGTTAGACTTGCATAGCAGTTCCTAAATCTGGACAAGGTGTACTGTGTAGGATCAAGTAGTGATCAAGTCCACTGAGCTGTCAGAGTAAAGCTGAACACTTCACCTCATGAGAGTTGTCATGCTAGGCCCCCACCTGCCAAGAATGAGGCACATTAATTTTGTCATGAACATTGATTTTAAACTGTTACCGGAGTGAAGAAAGGACTTGTTAAACAGATCAGCCGTGGCTGGAAAAGACATTTGCATATTAACAAACAAGGGCAAAGGACCATTCCCTGACACATTCAACGCACAATGGACTTTTGATCACCAGACATTGAAGGTGAGGGAGCTCGCATTCCGGGTTGACTGCTAAGATGGCCGAATACACAAACGGACAAGGTCAAACCAGCTCGTCACTTGACTAACCTGCTGTACAACCTGAATTTTTAAAATTTGTACAAACAGTTTTGGCAGTGTCTGTTTGCTCCTGGACTGAAGATCTCTCTCCTGTCTGCTCCTGTCTCTTTCTCACAAGCCTCTGAATCCACTGAAGACACATGAACCCCAAGAGAGAAAAGTCTCCGACAGCGAACAAGGTTTAAGAAGAATACTGGGCCCCAAAGAGAAGCAAGATCTACCGACAATCAAAGACTCTACAGTGAGCTTGAAGAACCGTAACAACAACTCTTTAGATATTGCCTCAAACCATTCCACTTTATTTTACTTCTGCTCTTTTTCTGTCTCTATCGGCATATGCGTATCGCGCATGCTAGCGTGGGTGCGTCATGTATCCGTAGGCGTCAACCGAATTAGAGTTTAAGTTTAATAAATTTCAACTTTTCTTCTTTTCCTCATGTCCCCTCTAATCCTTCTATCAATCACCTTAAATCTGTGCCCCTGGTAATTGATCTCTCCGCCAGGGGAAACAGGTCGTTCCTGTCTACTCTATCGAAGCCCCTCTTAATTTTGTACACCTCTATTAAGTCACCCCTCAACCTCCTCTGTTCCAAGGAAAACATCCCTAGCCGATCCAATCTTTCCTCATAGCTGCAACTTTCAAGCCCTGGCAAAATTCTTGTAAATCTCCTCTGTACTCTCTCCAGAGCAATTATGTCCTTTCTGTAATATGGTGACCAGAACTGTACACAATACTCCAACTGTGGTCTAACCAGTGTTCTATACAGTTCCGGCATTACATCCCTGCTTTTGTATTCTATACCTCAGCCAATAAAGGAAAGCATTCCATATGCCTTCTTCACCACTCTATCTGCCTGTCCTGCCACCTTCAGGGGCCTGTGGATATGCATTCCAAGGTCTCTCAATTCTTATACCCCACTCAATATCCTCCGGTTTATTGTGTATTCCCTTGCTTTGTTTGTCCTCCCAACTGCATTACCTCACACTTCTCTGGATTGAATTCCATTTGCCACTTTTCCGCCCACTCAACCAATGTTTTTTTTCATAAGGTGGCCTTTATACCCCAGGCCCCTTTTATATATTTTATGTCAAGGAGCCTTTATTCTCCAGGCCCCATTTATACATTTTAAAATAAATTTATTAAAAACAGATAAATAAAACAAAAACTCATTAAAATGCCATTCTCGGCGTCAACGATGCACTCCAGTCCCTGCGGTGCCCACCAGTCGCGGAAGGCCTCAAGCGCACCAGCGGACACCGCATGCTCCTTCTCCAGGGACACCCGGGCGCGAACGTAACCGCGGAAGAGGGGCAGGCAATCGGGGAGGACGGACCCCCCGACAGTCTGCAACCTGGACCTATGAATTGCCACCTTGGCCAGGCCCAGGAGCAGACCGACGATGAGATCCTCC
Organism: Heterodontus francisci; assembly: GCF_036365525.1. Lineage (NCBI taxonomy): Eukaryota > Metazoa > Chordata > Chondrichthyes > Heterodontiformes > Heterodontidae > Heterodontus > Heterodontus francisci. The sequence goes on from NC_090400.1 coordinate 60,821,820, forward strand.
TCCCGGCCCAAGCCCCTCCGCACCGGGTGCCCAAAGATCAGGAGCGTGGGACTGAAGTGCAGCCAGAATTTGAGGAGCAACCCCTTCAGATACTCAGAGGGGCTGCAACCTCGCACACTCCGTGTAAACGTGGAACACGGACTCGTCCAGGCCGCAGAAAGTACAGGAGGCCTGGGAGTCCGTGAACCTACTTAAAAGTCTATTGCACGGGACTGCTCTGTGCAGCACCCTCCACCCGAGGTCCCCGACATAAAGGGGGAAGACTCCCGCGTAGAGAGACCTCCATCGGGGTTTCCCCTCACTGCCAGATGGCAACGCGGACTGCCAGGGCGTGTCCGGCCGGCTGACGAGGGCGAGGAAGTGGAGAGTGTGCAGGAGCAGCCCGTACAGGAAACCCCTCCGCACCGATTGGAATGGCACGGAGGGCATTTCCGAGAGGCGGCTCGGGTTGTGCGGGACTGGCTCCCGAGGAGGGTTTCGGGGCCTGGGTCCGATGAGCAATTCTGGCCGAGCGGGCGTCAGCTCGGCCGGGATCGCTCCGCACTCCCGAGCCCCCTCGCCACCCGCAGTGAGGGGCGTCCCGGGGGTTTCGGCTACTCCTCCGCCCGCCGGACCGTCCCCGGAGTCAGCCGCCCGGACAGCCGAGGCGCTCTCCTCCGCCGGTGGGGGAGCGCCCTGACTGGAGGCGACCATGTTCCAGACTCGGAATAGATCCCGGTAAAAGACAGGCAACTCCCTCAGAGAGGCGCGGCTAACGGACTCCACCGGGAGCTGCGTGTCGTCTTGAAGGCAGTGACACTGGCGGAAAAAATACGTCGCCAGCGCACACCATCTGGGAGGACGCTCGACGTACAGGTATCTCTGCAGGGTCCGAAGGCGGAGAGTCGCAGCCTGGGTGCGGACGCACACCAGCGACTGACTGCCCTCCTCAATCGGGAGACTCAGGACCGCGGCAGAGACCCAGTGTTTCCTCTTGCCCCAGAAGAAATCGACGAGTTTTTTCTGGATCTTGGTGGCAAATACAGGGGGCGGGGCCAAAGTGACCAACCGGTACCACAGCATGGAGGCCACCAGTTGGTTTATGACCAACGCTCGGCCCCTGTAGGAAAGCACTCGGAGCAGTCCTGTCCAGCGCCCCAGCCGAGCGGTGACTTTCGCCTCCAACTCCTGCCAGTTTGCCGGCCAGGCTTCCTCAGCGGGGCTAAGGTGGACTCCCAGATAGAGGAGGTGCGTGGTGCTCCACGCAAAAGGTGTCATCTCCTCCGGCAGGGAGTCCACCCGCCACTGACCAACCAGGAGTCCGGAACATTTCTCCCAATTGATCCTCGCGGAGGACGCGGCAGAAAAGGTCTGCTGGCAGTCGCACATCCTCCGCAAGTCAACGGGATCTGTGATTGCGAGGAGCACGTTGTCGGCGTAAGCCGAGAGGACGACCCGCATGGCCGGCTCGCGCAGAGCCAATCCCGTCAACCTCCTGCGAAGCAGGCACAGGAAGGGCTCCACGCAGATGGTATACAATTGGCCGGACATGGGGCATCCCTGACGCACTCCTCTCCCAAAGCGAAGGGGCGCCGTCAAGGATCCGTTAACTTTGACTAGACACTCTGCGGCGGCGTATAAAAGTCGGACCCGGGCCACGAAATGCGGCCCGAGTCCGAAAGCGCGCAGAGTCCCGAAAAGGTAATCGTGATCCACCCTGTCGAACGCCTTCTCCTGATCGAGGGAGAGAAAGGCGACCGACTGACCAGTCCTCTGGGAAAGATGGATCAGGTCCCGGACCAGGTGGATGTTGTCCTGGATGGACCGGCCCGGGACCGTGTAGGACTGGTCGGGGTGGATCATGTGGGCCAGCACGGAGCCCAGGCGGGTAGACATAGCCCGGGCAAAGATCTTATAATCCGTGCTAAGGAGGGAGACCGGACGCCAGTTTTTAAGCAGGCGGAGATCGCCCCTCTTCTGCAGCAGGACGATGACCGCCCTGCGCCACGAGAGGGGCATCTCCCCGGTCGCCAGGCTTTCCCCCAGGACCCGCGCGTAATCGTCCCCCAGGACGTCCCAGAACGCCCTGAGGAACTCCACGGTCAACCCATCCAGCCCTGGGGATTTGCCCCTCGAGAGTTGGTGGAGGGCGCCAGTCAGCTCCGCCAACGTGAGCGGAGCCTCCAATCCTTCAGCGCCCTCCGGGCTGACCTGCGGCAGGTCCTCCCACAAAACTCTGCGCGCATCCTCGCTGGACGGATCCGGAGAGAACAACGCACTATAATAAGTACGGACCAGGAGGCCCATTCCCTCCGGATCCGTGATGGAGGATCCGTCGTCGGCCAGCAGCTCGATGAGCTGCTTGCGGACCCCCCGCCATTTTTCCAGCGAGTAGAAGAAGGGTGAGGCGCGGTCCAAATCTTCCAGGATCTGGATCCGCGACCTCACGTACGCGCCTCGGGACCCTATGAGCTACAGGTCCCTCAGTGCGCCCTTCTTCTCTTTGTACGCCTGCCACAGGGCCGGGTCCACGACGGCATGACCGAGGTGGGACTCCAAGTCGAGCACCTCCCTCTCAAGGCGCCCGATCTCGGCTTCCCGCCTCTTGGTCGACCCCTTCGCGTACTCCTGACAGAAGACGCGGATGTGAGTCTTGCCCACATCCCACCATAGCCTCAAGGAGGGGAAGCCCCCCTGCTTCCTTCTCCAGTCGGCCCAGAATCGACAGAACGAGTCCCGAAATCGCACGTCCTCCAGCAGCCGGTTGTTAAAGTGTCAGTACGCGGACCCCGCCCGCGTGCGTAGTGGAGTGAACTCAGCCCACACCAGGCGGTGGTCCGAGCACGGCACTAGGCGAGTGGAGGCCGCCGAGACGCGGGAGACATACGCCTGCGAAATGTAGAGGCGGTCGATTCGCGACCCCCCTCCTCCAGACCTCCACGTGAAGGCGCTGGAGTCGGGATGGAGATTCCGCCAGACGTCCACCAAGTTAAGGGAGCTGATCAGTCCCCTCAACTTCTCCACCGACGCTTGGCCGAGCTGGGGACCGGAGCGATCCCCCACCTCGAGGGTGCAGTTAAAATCCCCCCCGAGGATGATGCACTCGCTGCTATCGATGGAGCTCAAGAGAGCGGACACTTCTTCAAAGAAGCTCGCTTGCAACGCGCCGGGCCTGGGCGCGTACACGTTCACAAAGTGGAGCGGCACGCTACCCAGGCGAACAGCGAGGTGGAGCAAGCGGCCCGGCACTAGCTCCTTGACCCCCAAGATCTCCGGCTGAAAAGTCGGGGCCAACAAGATAGCCACCCCACTAGAAATAGGGGTGAGGTGACTCATGTAGACCCCACCCTGCCACTCCAGGAGCCAGGTGGCTTCGTCTCCCGGAACGGTGTGGGTTTCCTGCAGAAAGCTCACCGCATATCTCCCTTCCCTAAGGACTGAGAGATTGTGAAATCTGCGGTGAGCCCCTCTGCTGCCGTTGATGTTGAGGCTGGCTATGGTTATCTTCATGTCAAAGGTACTTAAAACCCGTCACAAACACCTCATTGTGAGGAGGGAGTGGAAGTGCACCTGGCCCTCCACTCCCCCAGCAACCCATTGAGGAACACATTAAAACGGCGCCTCTCAACCAGTTTCACGTCCGCGCGCTTGCCCGCTATCTTAAGGGCGGCACGGACGGACTGTATGATCAGCGCCAGATTCGACCAACGGTCGAGGGCCAGCTGAACTTTATTGCGGCAACCCCTGCAAGCCGCGAGGAAATCCCGGAGTTCCGCCGTGGGGATGAGAGGAGATTCGGTGGGAGGCACGAGGGACTCCACCACCTCACTGACGATGGAATCAAGATCATCCTCCGTGCCCCACACCGAATCCCCATCCTCCTCCGGGTCGTCACCGCCAGCGGCCGACACATCCACCGCACACTGGGGCGGACGTCCTGGCCGCGCCAGCTGGTCCCGCCTCCGTCACGATCCCACCCCCAGGATCGATGGCGGAGGAGTCCTCTCTGGGTTCTATTGTGAAACTGGAGCCTGTAGGCACCAGCGGTTCAGGACCCCCCTCCACCACCGTCCCCAGGCCAATGAGTGGTCCAGGGGAGACAGAAGTTCCGGACTCCGGGAAACCAGCCGGAGCAGAGACTGGAGGCGGAGGGAGGAGGCTGTCTCTCGCTCCGCCAGCACCCACAGGCCCAGCAGATGGGGCAGCATTCTCAGTTATAACTGGGTCGGGTGTCTCATGGTTGGTGGTGGACTCCGGCTGGGAGGCCCGACCCTCTGGGGCCTCGCCCTCCCCTTCATTCAGGGCACCCGATTCAGTAGCAGTGGCAGAATGGGCGGCGTCCCCAGGCTCCCCCATCACAAGCAGGGCCCCACTTACTCCTTCAGGAGGGGCCTCATGTACCGGGGCCATCCCCTCCCCTCCATCCTGAGGAATAGAGTGCTTCTGCCCGGACTTTGCAGCCTTGGTGGTGGCGGTAGGGGAAACCTGGGGACCCGAAACAGGAGACAGCTCCCCTCCAACAGATGGGCCCCGCGCCTCAGGGCCCCTTGTTACCTCTGTGGAGGGGTGTTTTCTCCTCTTTTTCCCAGTTGTGTGTGGAGGCTCAGAGACCTCCATATCATCAGAGGCCTCCACCTCCACACTCTCCTTTTTTTTATTCACCCTGGGCCTGAGCCCAGCCCTGGGGCAAGTTGACTTCCCGAGATCGGGCCTTGGGCTGAGCTCAGACTCGGGTAGTGTCACGGTGTCCAGGGGACGCGCCTCTCGATGTTTATTTCTCCTCCGCGCCTTCCTTCCACTTGGACGGTCACCCCCCTCCCTGCCGGAGGCCGTGAAAACCACAGCCTCCGGTACCGACTGAATGGTATCTGGTGGTGGTGTGGGGGGGTGGGAGGAGGTGCAGCGTCGCCACCCTGGGCCGCCGAGTTGGAGTTGGCAGCCGGGAGGTTGGGGCAGTTCTTACGAACATGCCCCACCCCCTTACAGACATGGCACCGCACCCCGTCCAAGATCCAGAAGACGCGGTAGGCCGTCCCCTGGAATTCTACATTAAAGTGGCCCTCTGTCACCTCCTCCCGCGCCAGCTGCATGAATAACTGGCGGCGGAAGGAGTACACGTGTCGGAGGCTGTTCTCCCGAAGACCGAGTGGGACTGGGGTGAGCCCCGTCTTTACCTCCCCCAGATGGTGCAGGTGGGGAAGGAGGAGCTCACCAGGAATGAAGGGCGGGACATTGGATAGAATGAGCCTTTGCGCAGTGGCCTCCAGGGGGTCCACTGGCAGAAAGGTCCCACCCACGGTGAGCCCCTTGCTCAGAGCCAGGGACACCGCCCGCTCGGTCCTCAGGAACAACACTGCCTTCCCATACATTTTAGAGGCTGCAACAATGGCCGAAGGGCCGACAACCTTGGCCATTGCTTTCACACATGCCTCGATAGTCATGTTCGGGTGGACTTAGCTTTTGACCCCATGCTTCGATGTTAATAAAGCAAACGGTGACGGGGCAACAGGTGCAGCTGCAGCAGCCGCAGCAGCATATGAACGGGAAGGCCCCGCCACCGGCGAAGAGGGGCTTGCCATGGGGTCGCAGAGCTGCGCCCACCTCCAAGAAACAAAGCACACAACAGTTTTCTTAAACACAAACAATATGATGGGGGAGGTGGGGATGGGAGTAGAGGAGGATAGGGTTGAAAAGGACAAGGAGAGGAGAGGATAGGTGGCCGAGTGATGGAAGAGAGAGAACAGCTGCGAGGATGTTACAGTTCACTTGGTGGTTGGAGCACCTTCCTGCAGAGTCTACAGTTCAATCTTCCAGTTCGGGGAGGCTCTTCGCCCGGGTCGGCTAGAGCCGCCCGGTTCTCTCCGTTTTCTGTTGTTGTATTAAGCTAGTCTTCAGCCGGGCAGCTCCAGCCTTCCCGAGCCCCACAGTTGGGGGTGGGGAGGGAGCCCCTTCTGTGCAGGATGGCAGATAAACACAAGACCAAATACAAGGGCTCCCTATCGAATTTGGCAGCCCCACCCCTGGATCTTCTGGTGCCTCCTCCCTCCCCCAACAGTCCAAACAATCAACAGTTCTCTGGTGCTCCAACACCCACCTCTCCAAAATGACTTGCAGGTCTTCTTAATCGTTGAAAAAGTGCAACAGTTCCTCAGTAAATGCAGCTGTCTCCACTCTATAGTCACCTCTTTGCAGTTATTCCACTCTCCTCTTCCCAGTTGCTGCAGTCTCCACTCTTCACTCTGTATTCACCTTTCTCCAGTCTCTCTCCCCAGTTGCTGCAGTTTCCAGTCTCCACTCTCCACTCTGCAATTGCTGCAGCACAGGTGCAGCTGCTCCCCCTGATTGCTGGCAGGAAGTGCTCCAAATTGACCAGCCAATCCCAGTGCTGTACCTGTCCTGGGAGTATTTGATGGGGACAGTGTAGAGGAAGCTTTACTCTGTATCTAACCCTGTACTGTACCTGTCCTGGGAGTGTTTGATGGGGACAGTGTAGAGGGAGCTTTACTCTGTATCTAACCCTGTACTGTAACTGTCCTGGGAGTGTTTGATGGGGACAGTGTAGAGGGAGCTTTACTCTGTATCTAACCCTGTACTGTACCTGTCCTGGGAGTGTTTGATGGGGACAGTGTAGAGGGAGCTTTACTCTGTATCTAACCCTGTACTGTAACTGTCCTGGGAGTGTTTGATGGGGACAGTGTAGAGGGAGCTTTACTCTGTATCTAACCCCGTTTTTTTTTTTTTTTTTTTTTTTTTCTTCTTTTTTTGAAGGTGGCCTTTATACCCCAGGCCCCTTTTATATATTTTTGTCAAAGGGGCCTTTATTCCTCAGGCCCCTGTATCTAACCTCCGTTTTTTTTTTAAACAAGGTGACCTTTATACCCCAGGCCCCTTTTATATTTTTCACATCGAGGGGGCCTTTATCCCTCAGGCCCCCTTTATGTACATATTTACAGTTTTAAAATAACTTTATTAAAACAGATAAATAAACAAAAAACTCAAATTAAAATGCCATTCTCGGCGTCGACGATGCACTCCAGTCCCTGCGGTGCCCACCGGTCGCGGAAGGCCTCAAGCGTACCGGCGGACACCGCATGCTCCTTTTCCAGGGACACCCGGGCGCGAACGTAACCGCGGAAGAGGGGCAGGCAATCAGGGAGGACGGAACCCCCGACGGCCCGCAACCTGGACCTGTGAATTGCCACCTTGGCCAGGCCCAGGAGCAGACCGACGAGGAGATCCTCCTCCCGGCCCAAGCCCCTCTGCACCGGGTGCCCAAAGATCAGGAGCGTGGGACTGAAGTGCAGCCAGAATTTGAGGAGCAGCCCCTTCAGATACTCAAATAGGGGCTGCAACCTCGCACACTCCGTATAAATGTGGAACACGGACTCGTCCAGGCCGCAGAAAGTACAGGTGGCCTGGGAGTCCGTGAACCTACTTAAAAGCCTATTGCACGGGACTGCTCTGTGCAGCACCCTCCACCCCAGGTCCCCGATGTAAAGGGGGAAGACTCCCGCGTAGAGAGACCTCCATCGGGGTTTCCCCTCGCCGCCAGATGGCAACGCGGACCGCCAGGGCGTGTCCGGCCGGCTGACGAGGGCGAGGAAGTGGAAAGTGTGCAGGAGCAGCCCGTACAGGAAACCCCTCCGCGCCGATTGGAATGGCACGGAGGGCATTCCCGAGAGGCGGCTCGGGTTGTGCGGGACCGGCTCCCGAGGAGGGTTTCGGGGCCTGGGTCCGATGAGCAGTTCCGGCCCAGCGGGGGTCAGCTCGGCCGGGATCGCTCCGCACTCCCGAGCCCCCTCGCCACCCACAGTGAGGGGCGTCCCGGGGGTTTCAGCTACTCCTCCGCCCGCCGGACCGTCCCCGGAGTCGGCCGCCCGGACAGCCGAGGCGCTCTCCTCCGCCGGCGGGGGAGCGCCCTGACTGGAGGCGACCATGTTCCAGACTCGGAAAAGATCCCGGTAAAAGACAGGCAACTCCCTCAGAGAGGCGCGGCTAACGGACTCCACCGGGAGCTGCGTGTCGTCTTGAAGGCAGTGACACTGGCGGAAAAAATACGTCGCCAGCGCACACCATCTGGGAGGACGCTCGACGTACAGGTATCTCTGCAGGGTCCGAAGGCGGAGAGTCGCAGCCTGGGTGCGGACGCACACCAGCGACTGACCGCCCTCCTCGATCGGGAGACTCAGGACCGCGGCAGAGACCCAGTGTTTCCTCTTGCCCCAGAAGAAATCGACGAGTTTCTTCTGGATCTTGGTGGCAAATACAGGGGGCGGGGCCAAAGTGACCAACCGGTACCACAGCATGGAGGCCACCAGTTGGTTTATGACCAACGCTCGGCCCCTGTAGGAAAGCACTCGGAGCAGTCCTGTCCAGCGCCCCAGCCGAGCGGTGACTTTCGCCTCCAACTCCTGCCAGTTTGCCGGCCAGGCTTCCTCAGCGGGGCTAAGGTGGACTCCCAGATAGAGGAGGTGCGTGGTGCTCCACGCAAAAGGTGTCATCTCCTCCGGCAGGGAATCCACCCGCCACTGACCAACCAGGAGTCCGGAACATTTCTCCCAATTGATCCTCGCGGAGGACGCGGCAGAAAAGGTCTGCTGGCAGTCGCGCATCCTCCGCGAGTCAACGGGATCTGTGATTGCGAGGAGCACGTCGTCGGCGTAAGCCGAGAGGACGACCCGCATGGCCGGCTCGCGCAGAGCCAATCCCGTCAACCTCCTGCGAAGCAGGCACAGGAAGGGCTCCACGCAGATGGTATACAATTGGCCGGACATGGGGCACCCCTGACGCACTCCTCTCCCAAATCGAAGGGGCGCCGTCAAGGACCCGTTAACTTTGACTAGACACTCTGCGGCGGCGTATAAAAGTCGGACCCGGGCCACGAAATGCGGCCCGAGTCCGAAAGCGCGCAGAGTCCCGAAAAGGTAATCGTGATCCACCCTGTCGAACGCCTTCTCCTGATCGAGGGAGAGAAAGGCGACCGACTGACCAGTCCTCTGGGAAAGATGGATCAGGTCCCGGACCAGGTGGATGTTGTCCTGGATGGACCGGCCCGGGACCGTGTAGGACTGGTCGGGGTGGATCATGTGGGCCAGCACGGAGCCCAGGCGGGTAGACATAGCCCGGGCAAAGATCTTATAATCCGTGCTGAGGAGGGAGACCGGACGCCAGTTTTTAAGCAGGCGGAGATCGCCCCTCTTCGGCAGCAGGACGATGACCGCCCTGCGCCACGAGAGGGGCATCTCCCCGGTCGCCAGGCTTTCCCCCAGGACCCGCGCGTAATCGTCCCCCAGGACGTCCCAGAACGCCCTGAGGAACTCCACGGTCAACCCATCCAGCCCTGGGGATTTGCCCCTCGAGAGCTGGTGGAGGGCGCCAGTCAGCTCCGCCAACGTGAGCGGAGCCTCCAATCCTTCGGCGCCCTCCGGGCTGACCTGCGGCAGGTCCTCCCACAAAACTCTGCGCGCATCCTCGCTGGACGGATCCGGAGAGAACAACGCACTGTAATACGTCCGGACCAGGAGGCCCATTCCCTCCGGATCCGTGATGGAGGATCCGTCGTCGGCCAGCAGCTCGACAAGCTGCTTACGGACCCCCCGCCATTTTTCCAGCGAGTAGAAGAAGGGTGAGGCGCGGTCCAAATCTTCCAGGATCTGGATCCGCGACCTCACGTACGCGCCTCGGGACCCTATGAGCTGCAGGTTCCTCAGCGCGCCCTTCTTCTCTTTGTACGCCTGCCACAGGGCCGGGTCCGCGACGGCATGACCGAGGCGGGATTCCAAGTCGAGCACCTCCCTCTCAAGGCGCCCGACCTCGGCTTCCCGCCTCTTGGTCGACCCCTTCGCGTACTCCTGACAGAAGACGCGGATGTGAGTCTTGCCCACATCCCACCATAGCCTCAAGGAGGGGAAGCCCCCCTGCTTCCTTCTCCAGTCGGCCCAGAATCGACAGAACGAGTCCCGAAATCGCACGTCCTCCAGCAGCCGGTTGTTAAAGTGCCAGTACGCGGACCCCGCCCGCGTGCGGAGCGGAGTGAACTCCGCCCACACCAGGCGGTGGTCCGAGCACGGCACCAGCCGCATGGAGGCCGCCGAAACGCGGGAGACGTACGCCTGCGAAATGTAGAGGCGGTCGATTCGCGACCCCCCTCCTCCAGACCTCCACGTGAAGGCGCTGGAGTCGGGATGGAGATTCCGCCAGACGTCCACCAAGTTAAGGGAGCTGATCAGTCCCCTCAACTTCTCCACCGACGCTTGGCCGCGCTGGGGACCGGAGCGATCCCCCACCTCGAGGGTGCAGTTAAAATCCCCCCCGAGGATGATGCACTCGCCGCTGTCGATGGAGCTCAAGAGAGCGGACACTTCTTCAAAGAAGCGCGCTTGCAAAGCGCCGGGCCTGGGCGCGTACACGTTCACAAAGTGGAGCGGCACGCTACCCAGGCGAACGGCGAGGTGGAGCAAGCGGCCCGGCACTAGCTCCTTGACCCCCAAGATCTCCGGCTGAAAAGTCGGGGCCAACAAGATAGCCACCCCACTAGAAATAGGGGTGAGGTGACTCATGTAGACCCCACCCTGCCACTCCAGGAGCCAGGTGGCTTCGTCTCCCGGAACGGTGTGGGTTTCCTGCAGAAAGCTCACCGCGTATCTCCCTTCCCTAAGGACTGAGAGATTGTGAAATCTGCGGTGAGCCCCTCTGCTGCCGTTGATGTTGAGGCTGGCTATGGTTATCTTCATGTCAAAGGTACGTAAAACCCGTCACCAACAGCTCACTGTGAGGAGGGAGTGGAAGTGCACCTGGCCCTCCACTCCCCCAGCAACCCATTGAGGAACACATTAAAACGGCGCCTCTCAACCAGTTTCACGTCCGCGCGCTTGCCCGCTATCTTAAGGGCGGCACGGACGGACTGGATGATCAGCGCCAGATTCGACCAACGGTCGAGGGCCAGCTGAACTTTATTGCGGCAACCTCTGCAAGCCGCGAGGAAATCCCGGAGTTCCGCCGTGGGGATGAGAGGAGATTCGGTGGGAGGCACGAGGGACTCCACCACCTCACTGGCGATGGAATCAAGATCATCCTCCGTGCCCCGCACCGAATCCCCATCCTCCTCCGGGTCGTCACCGCCAGCGGCCGACACATCCACCACACACTGTGGGGCGGACGTCCCGGCCGCGCCAGCTGGTCCCGCCTCCGTCACGATCCCACCCCCAGGATCGATGGCGGAGGAGTCCTCTCTGGGTTCTATTGTGAAACTGGAGCCTGTAGGCACCAGCGGTTCAGGACCCCCCTCCACCTCCATCCCCAGGCCAATGACTGGTCCAGGGGAGACAGAAGTTCCCGACTCCGGGAAACCAGCCGGAGCCGAGACTGGAGGCGGCGAGAGGAGGCCATCTCCCGCTCCGCCAGCACCCACAGGCCCAGCAGATGGGGCAGCATTCTCAGTTATAACTGGGTCGGGTGTCTCCTGGTTGGTGGTGGACTCCGGCTGGGAGGCCCGACCCTCTGGGGCCTCGCCCTCCCCTTCATTCAGGACACCCGACCCAGTAGCAGTGGCGGAATGGGCGGTTTCCCCAGGCTCCCCCACCACAAGCAGGGCCCCACTTACTCCTTCAGGAGGGGCCTCACGTACCGGGGCCATCCCCTCCCCTCCATCCTGAGGAATAGGGAGCACCTGCCTGGACTTTGCAGCCTTGGTGGTGGCGGTAGGGGGCACCTGAGGACCAGAAACAGGAGGCAGCTCCCCTCCAACAGATGGGCCCTGCACCTCAGGGCCCTGTGTTATTTCTGTGGAGGGGTGCCTTCTCCTCTTTTTCGCACTTGGGCGCGGAGACTCAGAGACCTCCATGTCATCAGAGGCCTCCGCCTCCGCACCCTTTTTTCCTTTTTTAGTCACCCTGGGCCTGAGCCCAGCCCTGGGACAGGTGGATTCCATGGGAATGGGCTTTGGGCTGAGCTCAGGCTCGGGTTGAGTCAAAGTGTCCAGGGGACGCGCCTCACGATGTTTCTTTTTTCCCCGCGTCTTCCTTCCGCTCGGACGGACGCTCCCCTCCCCGCCAGAGGCTGTGAAAACCACAGCCTCCGGAACCGACTGAGCGGTGTCTGTTGGATGTGCGGGGGGAGTGGGAGGAGGTGCTGTGGAACCACTCTGGGCCGCCGAGGTGGAGCTGGCGGCCGGGATGTTGGGGCAGTTCTTCCGAACATGCCCCACCCCCTTGCAGACGTGGCACCGCGCCCCGTCCGAGGTCCAAAAGACGCGGTAGGCCGTCCCCTGGAACTCCACATTAAATTGGCCCTCCGTGTCCTCCTCCCGCGCCAGCTGCATAAATAACTGGCGGCGGAAGGAGTAGACATGTTGGAGGCTGTGCTCCCGAAGACCAAGCCGGACTGGGGTGATCCCCGACCTCACCTCCCCCAGATGGTGCAGGTGGGGGAGGAGGAGCTCACTGGGAATGAAGGGTGGGACGTTGGACAACATTATCCGATGCGCAGTGGCCCCCAGAGGGTCCACTGGCAGGAAGGTCCCCCCCACAGTGAGCCCTTTACTCAGGGCCAGGGACACCGCCCGCTCGGTCTTCAAAAAGAACACAGCCTTCCCATACATCTTTGAGGCCGCAACAATGGCCGAGGGGCCGACAACCACGGCCATTGCCTTAACGCAGGCCTCAATAGACATGTTGGGGTGGGGATAGCTCTTCACCCCATGGCTGCATGTCAATAATTTAAAGGGTGACGGGGCCACGTGGGCAGCCACAGAAGCTGCAGCTGCGTAGGTAGTAGAGGGCCCCGCCACCGGTGATGAAGGGCTTGCCATGGGTCCAAGAGCTAAACCCACCCCAAATTGTGGACTTGCACACTAAATAACAGATTCACAGAAAAATTTGAAAAGACAAACAAACAAACAACAGGTTAGTGGAGAGGCTGAGGTAATAGAGGAGAGGCAAAGGCAGGCTGGAAGGGATGACTTGCTTTCTGGAGGTGGTGCTCACAGTACACTTAAAACAAACAGTCTTTGAAGTTGGTCTTCCGGTCTTCTGGTTGGGGGAGTCGTCTTCACCTGGGTCAGCTGAAGCTGCCCAGGCACTATCTATCCCCTTCCGTCTGTTTAGCTGGGCAGCTTCAGCTGACCCAGGCTTGGCAATTGGGGTGGGGAGGGAGCTTTCCTGTGTGCTTTTGCAGCAGCACAGATTCCTGTTGAATTGGCAGCCCCACCCCTTGTTGTTCCAGCCACTTGTTCCTCCCCCAACAGTCCAAAGTAAATTACTGGTGTTCAGCACCCACCTCCAGACAAAGCCTTGTTTCCAACAAAAAAAAGAATGTCACTTTCTTCTCTTTTAAAGGTGATTGTTGTTGGAGTTTTCCTCTGCTTGTTTGTAGAAGCTCTCCCTTGCTCAGTGCAGCTCCTCTCTCCACCTCTGCAACCTCCAACTGCCACCAGCACTCTCAGCTGCACCTCGTTGAGGCTCTCAACACTCAGGCTCCCAAATCAGAGAGCAGCCAATCCCAGTGCTGTACCTGTCCTGGGAGTGTTTGATGGGGACAGTGTCGAGGGAGCTTTACTCTGTATCTAACTCCGTGCTGAGGAGTTTGAGCCAGAGAGGAAGCAGTCAGTGAAACACTTTGCTTCCAGAGAGAACATTCCGATCTGCAGCTTGTTGCTCGCTAACATAAAGCTCCCAGCTTAACATGGACAAGAAGAATGTGCTGGATCTGATTAAGTCTCCGCTCTGTGGGCTGGGCCATTTCCCCAGGAAGGCTGTGAGGCAGTATCTCTGTTTTAAAACTATGGCAAAGCTGCACTGAGTTCTTCAATATAACCTCAACATTTTGCACTATCCTGATAACTAGTACTGAATGTCCTCTGGACATGTATTGTTTCTGCTGTGATCTTAGTTTGTCCCTGTGTTTGTTTGTCTGATTATTGGCTATAGTGTGTTTTAGCAAGAGTGGTGGAGGTAGGGGGTATGAAGGCACAGACTGGGCCATCGAGTTAGTTTGGAGTGCACAAGGTGGGCAGAAACTGGGGGTGAGTTGGCAAAGACCCATGCACAACATGGCGGGGCGGCGCAGTGGTTAGCACCGCAGCCTCACAGCTCCAGCGACCCGGGTTCAATTCTAGGTACTGCCTGTGTGGAGTTTGCAAGTTCTCCCTGTGTCTGCGTGGGTTTTCTCCGGGTGCTCCGGTTTCCTCCCACAAGCCAAATGACTTGCAGGTTGATAGGTAAATTGGCCATTATAAATTGCACCTAGTATAGGTAGGTGGTAGGGAAATATAGGGACAGGTGGGGATGTGGTAGGAATATGGAATTAGTGTAGGATTAATATAAATGGGTGGTTGTTGGTGGGCCAAAGGACCTGTTTCAGTGCTGTATCACTAAACATAAACATATATTCACCCCTCTCTTGCCCAGCGCTGCTCTCTGCTAATCGAGTGGCCTCATTGGATGAACAGGTTCGATTCCCTTTGAGCAGAGTGTCGCAAAGAAAATCATCCAGTAGAAGAACTTGGAAACTGCACATGACATTTTGTGATTTCCTTTTGCTGACTAAAATTCCAAGTTGTTTTATTTTAAATTGTTGACTGCTTAACGAGACACTGTTTTTAACGAGATGCTGTTTTTTTTCCCTGTGATTTGCAAAAGTAAACATTTAGTGGAAGTGATATCATCTGTTTTGTGTGAGTGAGTCTGTCCATGAGCCAGCTCAGCAACACGTCAAAAACTCAACCTTTTCCTCCCCACTAACATTTAGCTTTTATTTTTATCTTTAAAATCTTTTCTTTATAAAAAATTTTTTTTTGTTTAATTGAGAAACCAAGATGGAGTGCCAAGGAATGTGCGGTGGGGAAAGTTAGAGAAATCCAAGTCTGGAACGTGCTGCCTGAAAGGGCGGTGGAAGCAGATTCAAAAGTAACTTTCAAAGGGCATTGGATAAATACTTGCAAAAGAGAAATTTGCAGGACTTTGGGGTAAGAACAGGGGAGTGGGACTAAGAGCTGGCACAGGCACAGTGGGCCGAATGGCTGTATCATTCTAGGATTCTAAGCTAGTTAGCTGTGAGCATTACTTTTGAAGTTACTATCATTCTGATCCCGAGTTGTGAATATAGATTGGTAACTTGTTCCTAGGTTTTAACTCATGCTGGTTCTATAAAATGTGTGTTGTGTAAATCCAGGAATACCCTCCCTTTTACAGTGTCAAAGCAAAAGAAGGAGATATTAGCACAGGTGACCAGCAACTTGGTCAAAAAGGTAGGCTGTAAGCAGTGTCTTCAAGGAGGAGAAAGAGGCGGAGAGGTTTAGGGAGGGAATTCCAGAGCTTAGGACCCTGGCAGCTGAAGGCACGGCCGCCAATGTTAGGACGAAGGAAATGGGGATGCACAAGAAGCCCCTGGTCTTGAGTATATTATAAACCCAGGGTTATAGTTTCTGTATTTGAATAGAAATACCCAGCATAGTACCTTTTTTCTATATGTATTGTAAAGCTCTATCTACGCAGTGTGACAGTGTAACCCTGGATTTATAATATATGCATTAGGAGGGACTGAGTGTTCAAGGGTTAATCTGTAGAGCATCGTCAAATCTAAAGGCAAAAATGTGCTTTTTAGAATCCCAGCTTGTCAAAGGAATTGAATGTGTCTAATTTATATCATTGTCATCCAGAAATAATTTTGGAAAAAAAAGTCTTGATGTATTAACTTAAGAAAAATGAGAGTCTGTGTCGCGTTTGTATGGAGCTGTTTTGCCTCTCCTGGATTCCCAGCAGTTCCTGTTAGCAGAACCCTCGGAAAGTGTGATCTTTTTCCTGTTTGAATCTGTATTCTGACCCTGAGGATTAACAATAATTTGGCTGGAAGTCCTCTGTTCGCTGGAATTAACACCACATCATCACTTTAATAAAACATGGAACAGATTTTACAAATCTGAGCAACTCGTATTTACAGTTAAACATTTCTGCTTCATACCTCTATTTCACAAAACAAACATAATGATAAAAGGTGTGGAACGAATGAATTAGCTTTCGGGAAAATATCTACAAAAGTGTTCGATTCCTCTTGGAAAAATCAGCTCAAGATAACATTCTCTGGTTTTGTCTTTTTATCACTTTTGTTTTGGTAGTAATTATGTTTCAAAACCTTCTTCCTCTCTTCTGCCTGGTCTCCACCTCTGTCACCCCCGCCTCCTCCGCCCGGCCCTCCCTCACTCTCTCCTCCGCCCAGCCCTCCCTCACTCTCTCTCTCCCTCTCTCTCCCCTCCGTCCGGCCCCCTCTCTCTCTCTCTCTCTGTCTGTCTCGCTGTCTCTCTCTCTCTCTCTCTCTGTCTCTCCCCGCCTGGCCCTCACTCACTCCCTCTCTCTCTCTCTCTCTCTCTCTCTCTCTCTCTCTCTCCCCTCCGTCCGGCCCCCCCTCTCTCTCTCTCTCTCTCTCTCTCTCTCTCTCTCTCTCTGTCTGTCTCGCTGTCTCTCTCTCTCTCTCTCTCTGTCTCTCCCCGCCTGGCCCTCACTCACTCCCTCTCTCTCTCTCTCTCTCTCTCTCTCTCTCTCTCTCCCCTCCGACCGGCCCTCTCTCTCTCTCTCTCTCTCTCTCTCCCCTCTGCCCAGCCCTCACTCACTCTCTCCCCTCTGCCCAGCCCTCACTCACTTCTCTCTCTCTCTCCTCCGCCTGGCTCTCTCTCTCTCTCTCCTCCGCCTGGCTCTCTCTCTCTCTCCTCTGCCCAGCCCTCGCTCACTCTCCCCTCCGCCCAGCCCTCACTCACTCTCTCCCTCTCTCTCCCCTCCTCTCTCCCCCCTCTGCCCAGCCCTCACTCACTCTCTCCCTCTCCTCCGCCCAGCCCTCACTCACTCCCTCTCTCTCTCTCTCTCCTCCGCCCGGCCCGCACTCACTCCCTCTCTCTCTCCTCCGCCTGGCTCTCTCTCTCTGCCTTGCCCTCTCTCTCTCGCTCTCCCTCTCTCTCTCTCCTCTGCCTGGCTCTCTCTCTCTCTCTCTCTCTCTCCCCTCTGCCCAGCCCTCACTCACTTCTCTCTCTCTCTCCTCCGCCTGGCTCTCTCTCTCTCTCTCTCCTCCGCCTGACTCTCTCTCTCCTCTGCCCAGCCCTCGCTCACTCTCCCCTCCGCCCAGCCCTCACTCACTCTCTCCCTCTCTCTCCCCTCCTCTCTCCCCCCTCTGCCCAGCCCTCACTCACTCTCTCCCTCTCCTCCGCCCGGCCCGCACTCACTCCCTCTCTCTCTCCTCCGCCTGGCTCTCTCTCTCTGCCTTGCCCTCTCTCTCTCGCTCTCCCTCTCTCTCTCTCCTCTGCCTGGCTCTCTCTCTCTCTCTCTCTCTCTCTCTGTCTCTCCCTCTCTCTCTCCTCCGCCTGGCTCTCTCTCTCTCTCTCTCTCTCTCTCTCTCTCTCTCCCCCCTCCGCCTGGCTCTCTCTCTCTCTTTCCCTCTCTCTCTCTCCTCCGCCTGGCTCTCTCTCTTTCCCTCTCTCTCTCTTCTCCGCCTGGCCCTCTCTCTCTCTCCTCTGCCTGGCCCCCTCTCTCTCGCTCTCCCTCTCTCTCTCTCCTCTGCCTGGCTCTCTCTCTCTCTCTCTCTCTCTCTGTCTCTCCCTCTCTCTCTCCTCCGCCTGGCTCTCTCTCTCTCTCTCTCTCTCTCTCTCCTCCGCCTGGCTCTCTCTCTCTCTTTCCCTCTCTCTCTCTTCTCCGCCTGGCCCTCTCTCTCTCTCCTCTGCCTGGCCCTCTCTCTCCCTCTCTCTCTCTCCTCTGCCTGGCCCCCTCTCTCTCTCTCTCCTCTGCCTGGCCCTCTCTCTCTCTCCCTCTCTCTCTCTCTCCTTCCTCTGCCCTGCCCACTCCCTGCACCACACTGTTCCACCTTTCTCTTCTCCTTTCAGATCTTCTGTAATACCAATCTCTTTGGCCAAGCTTTTCGTCACTCCTCCTAAAAAGTCCTTCTTTAGGTTAACTTGGTGTAACTTTGTCTAACAACACTCCTGTGAAGTATCTGTGGGATATTTAGTTACATTAAAGATACTATATAAATACATGCCATTGTTGATTGCAACCTACTTTCACAGTTTGTGGAATTGCACAGGAAGAGTTGCTTGAACTAGCTGCTAATTGGGCTGTGTCCTGTGTTATTGCTCTGTTTGCAGGCAGTGGTCTGTGGATGTTGAGTTATAATAGTTGTATTGTGTATGAGATAGATTTCTAATGGCTTGGTTTACAGTGAGGATCGTACTGGTTCCTGTCGAGTCATTGACTGTTTACAGAGCATAGTTTGAAGGCGTGACTTGATCATTGTGCCCAGCCCTTCTGATGACTGTTTACCTTTTGGGTGCAACCCTACCTTATATGGACTGTAAATTCTGCTAACCATGCTGTGTGAGAGGAAATAGATCCTGCTCCCTGGAACAGGGGAATAGACAAAATCACATTTACTCTGAGTGCTAACTTCAGGCATATGAGCAAATTATTAAAACATTTCATTTTCATTTAATGGCCATCATTTCTGCATCTTCCCTCGACCAGCTCCGTCAATTATTAAAATATTTGCTTCAGTTTGTGTGGGAAGAATTTCACAAGTTTTCCCATAAAAGGCAATGTGTTTTCCACTGGAGTTGCTGTCCTGACATTTTGTTCATAAAAACAAGACCAAAAGAATGAGAAGGAGGTGCCGTAGGCTGTAAGCCTGAGGCCTGTGGGCCTGGGTTCTTTGGGTTCAGCTTTAAGTGTTTTGGTCAAGGCATGGCGAAGGATCATAGCTCTGGTCCCTGAGTCTGACTGTGCACAAACCTCAGCTACAATCAGTCTCTGAGCCCCCTAGAGATGGGGACAAATCAGCCAGTTGCTATTCAGTTACTGTTGCTGGGCTATTAGGGTAAGGTGCTGGGGATAAGGGTGAAGGTCAGGGTCTGGGTAAGGGTCAGGACGAGGGTCCGGCTCCCATTCATGCTCCGTTGTTAGTGGAAGTGACAGCATAGCAACCGCGACCAGAACACACACTGAACCTATCAACCAGGGACCAATCGGAGCACAAAACATGTTTAGCGGGAGGGTGGCCAACTCTTGTTGGATGTATTCCTGGAGTTTTCATCATGTGACCTCCAACCATCCTGCCCCCATGCTTCAACCATTGGTTACCCAACATGTCCATCCTCATGGTGACCCGTCTTCCCAGCCAATTAGGAAAGCCAAAAGTCTCTTCCATACCAGATTGGATGATTCGTGACTGCCAGTCAAACAGTCTTTCCCCCTCGCCAATATTTTAATAACTGTATAAATAGAAAAATTCAAAAAGAATGAAAACACACAATTTTTATGCCCTCTATGATTTACCTCCATGATGTTGCTGTCAGCAGTTTTCTGGAGATTAATCTTCAATTCCTGGAGGATCGGCACCATTAATTAATTTGTTTGTTTGTTTGATGTTGACTGAAGAGTGTGAGACCCACGAGACAGTTGTTAAAATGATTTCTGGGACTGCTTTCTCAAAATGCTGTTCTGTGAAGTAAGAAGGAAAGAACTAGCATTTCTGTAGTGCCTTTCACGACCTCAGTGCATCCCAAAGTGCATTACAGCCAATGAAGTTCTTTTAAAGTGTAGTCACTGTTGTAGTATAGGTAACGAGGCAACCAATTTTCACACAGCAAGATCCCACACACAACGATGTGATAATGACCGGATAATCTGTTTTAGTAATATTGATTGAAGGATAAATATTGGCCAGGACACTGGGGAGAACTTGCCTGAGCGTCTTCAAATAGTGGCCGTGGGATCTGTAATATTGTGAACCTAGACTGTGCTCTGAAATCACTAACAACACCTGATTTTTAAAAATTACAATTTCTGTTAAATGACTAATTTGAGAGCAGCCTCTCTACCCTCTCTATCTTGCACACCTTGTTGAGTTCAGTGTCAGCCCAGGCTCAGTGGGCAGAACTTTCTTGTTCCTGAGTCAGGAAGTCACTGGTTCAAATTCTACTTGAGTGACTTGAGCACCAGAGTCATTTATAAACTGGAGTGGCATCAACAGATTTGCGCTGTTAACAGATCTCTGAAGATTATGGTCGAGAAAGATTTCAGTAAGAGTAGTGCTGGGTGAATGTGGAGAATGCTAAGCCACCCATACATTAGAGGTTTCTTCCTCCTGTTTTACCTCTTTACTGCCTTGACTACCCCTCACCTGACACTGATCAGTTCATCCAAACCTGCTCACGTTTTTTTCTATCCTCTGAAGCCATTTCCCACAATATATAAATAGGTTCCATTGGATTATATGAACCTTTAATCTCTTGGGCACTGGGATTACTCACACTCTGCATAGGGAAGAACTCTCGCAAAGAACATCAGACCAGATCCTGACTTTAATTGACCCAAGATGACTGGCCAATCCTGGTCCAGCTCACATTGACTTCTCAGTTTGAGCTATTCTTAACTGCGATGAGGCCTCTGTGTGGATCTGAGGCACAGCTTTCCTCAGTCAGGGTGGGATTGCTGTTGGCCAAGTTGCTGCTCCTTATTGCATATTTTAACCATGCGCCATTTTCCTACGTTAAAAGCAGCTGTTAGAAGCTGCACATTCCCAGATGTTTACACACTGGAAACTGTGATCTATTTGGATATCCAACCCCTGCCACGCCCAGGTCATACAGCAGATTCCATCCCCTCCCATTTCCCATGTCAGCTGTGGTTTGGTGAGTAGCATTCTCCCCTCTGAGTCACAAGGTCATGGGTTCAAGCCCCACTCCAGAGGCTTGAGCACATCATCGAGGCTGACACTCCAGTATAGTACTGAGGGAGTGTTGCACTGTCGGAGGGTCAGTACTGAGGGAGTAAGGGAGCGCTGCACTGTCGGAGGGTCAGTACTGAGGGAGTAAGGGAGCGCTGCACTGTCGGAGGGTCAGTACTGAGGGAGTGCTGCACTGTCGGAGGGTCAGTACTGAGGGAGTGCTGCACTGTCGGAGGGTCAGTACTGAGGGAGCGCTGCACTGTCGGAGGGTCAGTACTGAGGGAGTGCTGCACTGTCGGAGGGTCAGTACTGAGGGAGTACTGCACTGTTGGAGGGTCAGTACTGAGGGAGTGCTGCAGTGTCGGAGGGTCAGTACTGAGGGAGTGCTGCAGTGTCGGAGGGTCAGTACTGAGGGAGCGCTGCACTGTCGGAGGGTCAGTACTGAGGGAGCGCTGCACTGTCGGAGGGTCAGTACTGAGGGAGCGCTGCACTGTCGGAGGGTCAGTACTGAGGGAGCGCTGCACTGTCGGAGGGTCAGTACTGAGGGAGTGCTGCACTGTCGGAGGGTCAGTACTGAGGGAGCGCTGCACTGTCGGAGGGTCAGTACTGAGGGAGTGCTGCACTGTCGGAGGGTCAGTACTGAGGGAGCGCTGCACTGTCGGAGGGTCAGTACTGAGGGAGTGCTGCACTGTCGGAGGGTCAGTACTGAGGGAGCGCTGCACTGTCGGAGGGTCAGTACTGAGGGAGCGCTGCACTGTCGGAGGGTCAGTACTGAGGGAGTGCTGCACTGTCGGAGGGTCAGTACTGAGGGAGTGCTGCACTGTCGGAGGGTCAGTACTGAGGGAGCGCTGCACTGTCGGAGGGTCAGTACTGAGGGAGTGCTGCACTGTCGGAGGGTCAGTACTGAGGGAGCGCTGCACTGTCGGAGGGTCAGTACTGAGGGAGTGCTGCACTGTCGGAGGGTCAGTGCTGAGGGAGTGCTGCAGTGTCGGAGGGTCAGTACTGAGGGAGTGCTGCACTGTCGGAGGGTCAGTACTGAGGGAGTGCTGCACTGTCGGAGGGTCAGTACTGAGGGAGTGCTGCACTGTCGGAGGGTCAGTACTGAGGGAGTGCTGCACTGTCGGAGGGTCAGTACTGAGGGAGTGCTGCACTGTCGGAGGGTCAGTACTGAGGGAGTGCTGCACAGTCGGAGGGTCAGTGCTGAGGGAGTGCTGCACTGTCGGAGGGTCAGTACTGAGGGAGCGCTGCACAGTCGGAGGGTCAGTGCTGAGGGAGTGCTGCACTGTCGGAGGGTCAGTACTGAGGGAGTGCTGCACTGTCAGAGGGTCAGTACTGAGGGAGCGCTGCACAGTCGGAGGGTCAGTGCTGAGGGAGTGCTGCACTGTCGGAGGGTCAGTACTGAGGGAGCGCCGCACTGTCGGAGGGTCAGTACTGAGGGAGTGCTGCACTGTTGGAGGGTCAGTGCTGAGGGAGTGCTGCACTGTCGGAGGGTCAGTACTGAGGGAGTGCTGCACTGTCAGAGGGTCAGTACTGAGGGAGCGCTGCACAGTCGGAGGGTCAGTGCTGAGGGAGTGCTGCACTGTCGGAGGGTCAGTACTGAGGGAGCGCCGCACTGTCGGAGGGTCAGTACTGAGGGAGTGCTGCACTGTTGGAGGTGCCATCTTTCTGATGAGATGTTCAATCAAGATCCAGCAGGGACACGATGAGCAGATGGATCCTCCTGTGCTATAAATCTTTCTGTTTTATATCTGTCCTCTCAAGTGGATGTAGAAGATCCCACGTCACTATTTGGAAGAGGAGCAGGGGAACTCTTCTGATTGTCCTGGGGTTAATATTTATCCCTCAATCAACATCAGTGAAAGAGATCATCTCTCCGCTATCTCACTGTTGTTTGTGGGATCTTGCTGTACTCAAATTGGCAGCCACGTTTCCTACATTACAACAATGACTGCACTTCCAAAGAACTTGGCTCTCTGTAATGCGCTTTGGGATGTCCTGAGGTTGTGAAAGGCGCTATAGAAATGCAAGTCATTCTTTCACAATGGGTTTAATCACTAGCTTGGTATTTGAGCGGCCGTATTGATGCTGTTTGTGCCTCTCTGTAAATCCGTTGCTATTCACTCATGGCTGAGAGAGATGGATTATTGTTCTGTGTGTCCTGCAGCCATCACAAGACTGACTGCCACGTTTGATTTCGACTGGTGTTTTGTTTGGGAATGGGAAGACAACATTAGCATTGGCCATGAGAGTACCATTGTCAATCCAGTCTATGCCCAGTGAGACTGAGAATGAAGGGTTGTCCAGTCAGTGGTGACTCAGCCTGTGATGCCTAGCCCAGTGACACTCTCATCCTGTGAAAGAATTTAAAAAATGATGTACTTTTTAATTTGCAGATTATATTAAACATCATACAGTCATCGATCATTTTCACTTCTCTACTAAGAATGTTTACAAGGGAATTTAAAAACCTATACTTTCTTGATCCAGTGTCTAGTTCCTGGGGGGAACAATAGCATTTGTGTCCCATCTCTTCCAACACTGTCCTGGCCAGCATCCCACCTTGCACCCTATGTAAACTACAGCTCATCCTGCCCCGGAATTCTAACTCGCACCAAGTTCCGTTCACTCATCAGCCCCTGTGTTTGTTGACCTACATTGCCACTGACTTGGGGTGGAGGGAGCACACAGCATGGGGCTCCTGACTGATTGGGGGAGTCTGTGACTGCCCTGGAACCCCATGCGATTGTGTAGTTCTGATGCTGCCCCTAGGTGGACTGATTGTCGTAATTGAGTGCATCATGGGCATTAACACGGTCCACACATTCACAGACTGAACTTACTATGTGGGAGGCACAATGGCCTCATCAGAATTCCCAAGACTGCACTGTGCTGAAGTGTTTGCACTCATTGACTGTAGATCACAATGCAGTACTGAGGGAGTGCTGTACTGTCGGAGGGTCAGTACTGAGGGAGTGCTGCACTGTCGGAGGGTCAGTACTGAGGGAGTGCTGTACTGTCGGAGGGTCAGTACTGAGGGAGTGCTGTACTGTCGGAGGGTCAGTACTGAGGGAGTGCTGTACTGTCGGAGGGTCAGTACTGAGGGAGTGCTGTACTGTCGGAGGGTCAGTACTGAGGGAGTGCTGTACTGTCGGAGGGTCAGTACTGAGGGAGTGCTGTACTGTCGGAGGGTCAGTACTGAGGGAGTGCTGCACTGTCGGAGGGTCAGTACTGAGGGAGTGCTGCACTGTCAGAGGGTCAGTACTGAGGGAGTGCTGCACTGTCGGAGGGTCAGTACTGAGGGAGTGCTGCACTGTCGGAGGGTCAGTACTGAGGGAGTGCTGCACTGTCGGAGGGTCAGTACTGAGGGAGTGCTGCACTGTCGGAGGTACAGTACTGAGGGAGTGCTGCACTGTCGGAGGGTCAGTACTGAGGGAGTGCTGTGCTGTCGAAGGGTCAGTACTGAGGGAGTGCTGCACTGTCGGAGGGTCAGTACTGAGGGAGTGCTGCACTGTCACAGGGTCAGTACTGAGGGAGTGCTGTGCTGTCGGAGGGTCAGTACTGAGGGAGTGCTGTGCTGTCGGAGGGTCAGTACTGAGGGAGTGCTGTACTGTCGGAGGGTCAGTACTGAGGGAGTGCTGTGCTGTCGGAGGGTCAGTACTGAGGGAGTGCTGTACTGTCGGAGGGTCAGTACTGAGGGAGTGCTGCACTGTCAGAGGGTACAGTACTGAGGGAGTGCTGCACTGTCGGAGGGTCAAGTACTGAGGGAGTGCTGCACTGTCAGAGGGTACAGTACTGAGGGAGTGCTGCACTGTCAGAGGGTACAGTACTGAGGGAGTGCTGTACTGTCGGAGGGTCAGTACTGAGGGAGTGCTGCACTGTCGGAGGGTCAGTACTGAGGGAGTGCTGTGCTGTCGGAGGGTCAGTACTGAGGGAGTGCTGCACTGTCGGAGGGTCAGTACCGAGGGAGCGCTGCACTGTCACAGGGTCAGTACTGAGGGAGTGCTGTGCTGTCGGAGGGTCAGTACTGAGTGAGTGCTGCACTGTCGGAGGGTCAGTACTGAGGGAGTGCTGTACTGTCGGAGGGTCAGTACTGAGGGAGTGCTGCACTGTCAGAGGGTACAGTACTGAGGGAGTGCTGCACTGTCGGAGGGTCAGTACTGAGGGAGTGCTGTGCTGTCGGAGGGTCAGTATTGAGGGAGTGCTGTACTGTCGGAGGGTCAGTACTGAGGGAGCGCTGCACTGTCACAGGGTCAGTACTGAGGGAGTGCTGTGCTGTCGGAGGGTCAGTACTGAGGGAGTGCTGCACTGTCAGAGGGTACAGTACTGAGGGGAGCGCTGCACTGTCACAGGGTCAGTACTGAGGGAGTGCTGCACTGTCACAGGGTACAGTACTGAGGGAGTGCTGCATTGTCACAGGGTCAGTACTGAGGGAGTGCTGCACTGTCAGAGGGTACAGTACTGAGGGAGCGCTGCACTGTCACAGGGTCAGTACTGAGGGAGTGCTGCACTGTCGGAGGGTCAGTACTGAGAGAGTACTGCACTGTCGGAGGGTCAGTACTGAGGGAGCGCTGCACTGTCGGAGGGTCAGTATTGAGGTTGTGCTGTCAGAGGGTCAGTACTGAGGGAGCGCTGGAGGTGCTGTTTTTCTGATGTGGTGTTATATCAATGCTCGGTCTGCTGTATCAGGGGATGTAACTGATCCCATGGCCATTATTTGAAGAGGAACAGGACAATTCTCCCGAGTGTCCTGGCCAAAACAGATTATCTGGTCATTACCTTATGGCTGATTGTGGGAGCTTGCTGTGCACATATTGACTGCCGTTCCTACATTACAACAGGGTCTACACTTCATTGGCTGTATAGTGCTTTGAGACATACTGGGGATACAATCTATAAAACTATAGAAATGCAAGATCTTCACTAAGGATCTTGGGAGGGAGGAGCCCCTTATGCTGCTTGAATCTCCTGTGATGTGTTGAAGGTGTTGTTGGAAACTACCTGGAATCTGTTGGTTTTGGGTTTACTGAGTGCGGGATTCCAACAGTTCACAGAGACAGAAATCTGGGTGCTGTAATGAGTAAAGTGAATGGAAGTCTCTGCCTGGGTCAGCCTGCTTCATATTACACCACCTGAACCCTCTCCAGTAATTAGTATATTTACACAGCAACTTTGATAATTAATAATTAATTAGATAGAATCTCTTTGGGAGCCTCCAAGAGATGTGATTAAATGTTATATAAATACAATTTTGTTGTCCTTGATTCATTAAATCCACAGCAGATCTCCCATTCCCTTTCTTTTGAGTAGAAGTGAGCTATTTTGCAACATGCAGTGTCAGGTACCCCGCTACATGTTTCAGATTTCCCCATTGATTAACTTGGCTCAAACACTAATTGCTGTACTTTTATATTTAAAATATAAAGAATGACTTGCATTTGTATAGTGCCTTTAATGACCTCAGATTGTCCCAAATTCTTTACCAGCCATTGAGGTACTTTTGAATGTTGTGTAACTAAAAGACTGGCTGTAGTGTACAGATTGTGGACTTAGGCGGGCTGTAGTGTACAGATGTGTAACTAGCAGATGGGCAGTAGTGTACATTTGTGTAACATTTGTGTAGCAGGTGGGGAGCTGTAATGTACAGATGTGGAACTGTAAACGGATGGAATGGATTGATAGGAACACCTGGGACCCTCAACCCCTCCCACCCCGAGACCTGTGCGCAACTGGCAAATATACAGTGCCTGACTGGACAAATTAGACTTCATTATTTTATTCTTAAATATTGTGTCCCTTTGCTGGCAGACATCTATTTAAACCTTTTTTTTCCATTTTATATGCAAAAAGAAATTCTCCCAACATTGCCAGTACAGTACTGAACGAGTGCTGCACTTTGAGATGCCATCTTTCAGACGAAATCAAAGTACTATGTGCCCTCTCAGGTGAATGCAAAAGATCTCATGGCCACTATTGGAAGAAGAGCAGGGGAGTTTTGCCCTGTTGTCCTGGCTAATATTCATCCCTCAACCACATTACTAAAACCAATGATCTGGTCATTATCACATTGCTGTTTCTGGGATCTTGCTGTGCAGAAATTGGCTGCTGCGATTCCTACATTACAACAGTGACCTCATTTCAAAAAAAGGTATAAAAATAGAAAGTGTTGGAAATACTCAGCAGGTCTGGTAGAATTTTGCAGATGCTGCCTGACCTGCTGAGTATTTCCAGCACTTTCTGTTTTTATTTCAGATTTCCAGCATCTGCAGTATTTTGCTTTTATATCAGAAACGGTACTTTGTTGTCAAAGCACTTTGGAAATGTCTGGAGGTTGAGAGGCAACTATAGAAATGCAAGAATTTTCTTTATTACACAGCCCCTCCCCTATCCTGTCTGGAGACTCTGGGTGGGTTGCTCCTCCAGATGTGGGGCTATTTCTAGCCTCTTGATTGTGAACCTTGGCCCCCGGTCAGTGTGAGAAAGTGAGTCACTCTGAGCAGCTGATGGAAGAAGCAGATAGGACACATTCCATGGCTGTGAGGCAATGGATTTGGACCAGATCCCAGCTGCACTCCCTCATCCGAGCTGTTCCCTTCAAGTTCAGAAGGTTCAGGCCTTGATCCCAAATCCCTTCCAAGTGAAATACTGAAAATTTGGCAAGATTGGATTTACTTTAATGTTTCATGCTCTCTTTGACACAAAGCCAGCCAGGTAAGCCCCCTGTTGTGTTGCACTAGTTCTATTGGCTGCCAATTTGCATGTGTCGATAATCAGCGCCCGCACAGTGATAACCTGTGCCTGCATTTGCTCATGGGATGTGGGTGTCACTGGCTAGGCCAGCATTTTATTGCCCATCCCTAATTGCCCTTGAGAAGGTGGTGGTGAGCTGCCTTCTTGAACCGCTGCAGTCCATGTGGGGTAGCTACACCCACAGTGCTGTTAGGAAGGGAGTTCCAGGATTTTGACCCAACGACAGTGAAGGAACGGCGATTATAGTTCCAAGTCAGGATGGTGTGTAACTTGGAGGGGAACTTGCATGGAGTGCAGTGGTTAAGGGAGGAGGCACACCACCACCATCTCAGGGCAATAAATACTGCCCTTGGTAACATTTCTCACAAACATAACAGTAACCAATAGGGTGACAGAACAAATTCATTGAAGTGAGGCATCCGGTGATTCCTGTTGATCATATTTCGAAGGACTATTGGAATCTCCCAACAGATTTCCCCGCGACAGGTGAGCCTGTGTTCCTCACTGGTCTGAGCTCCACATGTCCCTGAGTTGAAAGAACACAGCCTGATTCGGGGGAAGTAAAAAATATATCATTTTTATAAATGGTCCTGTAGTTACAGAAATTTTTCCTAAACTATAATCTAGCTCTGAATTTCTGGCATGGAGCATTGCATTTAAAAATTGGAATTGGAATCTCTCTCAGACCAGAATATTAGTCCATGGACTTCAAAAGGAGAGGAAACATCAAACACACACACACACACATTTAATTAACCAAATTAGCAGCACTTTGTGGTGTTAGTGTTTTGTTGTGTAGACAATGTATTGTGTTTGACAAATCGACAAAGCCATACCCCCCCACCCGTCCCAGTTCCCCACAGCTGACACGTACAGTGTGATGCAGAAAGAGTGAATGGTTGAGTGCCCCAACGACTGGCTGAGCCTATTCCAGTTCTATATTTGTACTACTATTCACACAAGAGACCAACCATGAAACATTACAGCAGAGACGCAGGCACTTTGGGCCATCAAGTCTGCACTGGTGTTCACCTGCATGAGGGTTTAGTTTAATCCATTCTGATTCTAAATAGCAACCCTCTGCACCCTTAATAATTGTGGTAGGTTTCTGAGCTTTATTATTGAGCATGGGAGGGTAGGGGCTTGGAATCATGCTGAGTGGGGACATGTATTAATTGTATGTTAATTGTATATTAATTGTGTTTAATTATAGGTAGGTGGTGGGCATTAACTGGGGGATTCACTTGTGCCCTATAAATAGACACAGACTGAAACTGATTGTTAGGGTTAGGAGGTGCATGCTTGTAATCTGTAACTGTGTAAATAAATGCATATAAAAGTGTGTAAAGATGGCTCCAGTTATATCCTTTGCCAACTGACTCTCGCGACGAGAACAGCATGAAGGAAGTTTCTTCTGCATAGAAATTCAATGATAGAATTGTGAAATAAGTTATCATTGATGCAGACAGTGGAATGGGTTCAAAAGACAATTGGATATATTTCTGGAGAAAAAAGATGAGGAAAACCAAGAAAAAAGCTTGATTCACACATGGTCTTGTGCCTTCAGGATATCTTAAAGTGCTTTCCAATCGATTAATTAACCAATAGATTAATTTGAAGTGCCGTTGCTGTTATCTAGGTAAACACATACAGCCAATTTGCACACAGGAAGGTTCTATAAGTAGTGTGAATGTTCAGTGTAGATCCTCGCTACTTCATCAATGCCATTCCCTATGCCATATTGCGGAGGCGGTGGCCTAGTGGTAATGTCACTGAACTAGTAATCCAGAGGCCCAGGCTAATACCCTGGGGACATGGGTTCAAATCCCACCATGGGAAGTGGTAGGATTTAAATTCAATTCATTAATTAATACAAATCTGGAATTGAAAGCTAGTCTCAGTAATAGTGCCAGGAAACTAATCATTGATTGTCATAAAAACCCATCTGGTTCACGAATGTCCTTAAGGGAAGGAAATCTGCTGTCCTTACCCGGTCTGGCCTACATGTGACTCCAGACCCACAGCAATGTGATTGACTCTTAACTGCCCTCTGAAATGGCCCAGCAAGCAACTCAGTTCAAAGGCAATTAGGGATGGGTAACTGTCAGTCAACGTAAACTGGTGCATTCTCCATGGCAACCCTTCTACCAATCAGCACACTCTTTTCATGCAATATAAGTTGTTGTTTTCCCTTATATTGGTTATTCTTGTAATTGTCCTGATGAGTGCAAGATGAAAAACTTCAAACAACATGTCTTTATTTTCAGCAATATTTAGGGCCTTCATGTCATGCTTGCAAGCATCCTTGAAGCGGGGTTTTAGGTGCCCCACTGGTTGTCTAGCCCCGACTATCTCACCATACGTAAGGTACTTGGGTATGCGATCATCTTCCATCCTGCAGCCATGTCTGATCCATTGAAGCCGCTTCTGTTTGATTAGTGTCAACACACTGAGGAGCTCAGCCTTTGTGAGGACTGCCACATTTGTGATTTTGTCCAGCCAGGATATACCCAGACAGCGAAGATGGAAATTATTGAGCTTCTTTTCTGGTTGCTCTAAGTCGTGCATGTTTCACAGCCACACAGCAAGGTGCTGAGAACACGGGCCTTATTTTATTTATTTAGAGATACAGCACTGAAACAGGCCCCTTCGGCCCATCGAGTCTGTGCCGACCATCAACCACCCATTTATACTAATCCTACACTTAATCCCATATTCCTACCACATCCCCACCAGTCCCTATATTTCCCTACCACCTACCTATACTAGGGCAATTTATAATGGCCAATTTACCTACCAACCTGCAAGTCTTTGGCATGTGGGAGGAAACCGGAGCACCCGGAGGAAACCCACGCAGACACAGGGAAAACTTGCAAACTCCACAAAAGCAGTACCCAGAATTGAACCCAGGTCGCTGGAGCTGTGAAGCTGCGGTGCTAACCACTGCACCGCCCGATACAAACCACTTATAAACCATCAGCTTGGTCCTAAGGGTCAGCTTGGTGTTATCCCATGCGTGTTTTATGAGGTCAACCAAAGGTAGTAGCTGCTTTCCCTATGTGTGTATTGGGCTGTGCATCAAGGGACACATTGTCTGTCACTGTGGACCCAAGAATTTGCGAAGCACTTCCAGTGGGGCGTTGTTCAGTATGATGATAGGCAGAGATGCAACACCTTGTCCCATGATCACAGTTTCTTTGATGCTGATAGTCAGGAGAACAAGTTA